>NC_060275.1:92704331-92941457 GCF_021613505.1 Equus quagga
TGGTAGATGTTAACCTGTAGAAAGGAGAGTTTTTGATTTACCCTAAACAAGGAAAACACAGAATTCAAATGAGAAGCGTGCTCCAAAAACAGTGTGACTCTTATTGGCGGTCAGTTAGCAATTTTCTTCTTTTTGCTCTCTCCAGGAATTTGAGAATTTTATTGCTACGTTTGTAGATGTGGGTTTTCATTTTGTGCTTCTGGGCTCCATAGTGCATGCACAACAGGTAGGGGAAGTCCTAAAGGAGATGAATGCTGCATTTGTCCACCTCCCCCGAGGGTGACATGGAAGTGTAAGCATTCTCATTGGCCCAAAGATGTCAAATTGGCAGCCAATGTGAAAACTGTGGGCTGGCTTCCTCAGAGTGACCTCCTGGGTAAGGGCTTCCTCTCTCTGCAGACACTAGCCACATCTGCCTTTCTCTCTCTAGCTACTTTTTCTTTAGGGTTTATTGAAGCTGTCACTGCTACCTGGGGACTCTACCTCCCCGTAAAAGGAAAGCATCTGTTAGTAAAGGGAAAAGCACCAGGAAAGGTTAACATTTTGGGATCACTTCATTCTTTTATAACCCAGACCAGTTATCTATAGCCACTAGTGACATTCAAATGGAGTTACTCTGGCCTCTTGCGAATGGCAGGTGATCTAAATCAGCTAAACACCATCCAAGAAGCATCTATAAATGTTCTGAGATATATCTGCATACCAGCAGGGAAGTCACTGATGTATAGTGACCTGGAGACACCTACTCATTACACGCAGAACCACACACAGACACCAACCCAATTCCACCTCACTAAGGGTGTGAGAGGCTTGGGTGCCATGGTGTCTTTCCAATGTGACAAAATTCCTCATTGTTCTGTCGAGATGCCCTACAGCATCTTCAAGGGGTTTCCTCTCTGGCTGGTGCTGCATTCTCTGGACCCCTCACAAGTAGAGCTGCAGGTTGGATGAGAATTACTTTTGGTGAATTGGAAATATAAGGTTTTGGTTCTGCAAATGTAGTTCAGTAGGCTGTGGCAGAGCCCAAGAGTTGCACTTTCCAAAAGCACATTAGTGGATTCTGAGTCCCTTGGTTAGATAAACTCCTCATCTACATTTTATTTTGTTTCAAATGAGAGAGGAACAGTATGACAAGGACTGGCAATCCTTTAGTGTAAAGCACAATCCCTGCTTAACAATGATGTATAGAGATGATGGTAGATAGATGGATGACTGGTGATATGTGCTGAATTAGTATTGTCTCTGCATTCTTAGCTTTAGCTGTTCTCTGGTTGAGGTTGTAGGCCCAAGTTTCTGAGGATGCTTACAGAATTTTGCCCAAGTAATTGACTCTTTAGATTGATTCCCAAACACCTCCAGATTCCCTTATTGTGTTTCCCTGACACTGTTGCTTTTCCAAGTTCCCCAAATCCTTGCTCTAGCAATATCTTGCTCTTTTTCTTCTTTGTCCAAGCTCGTCCAAGCTCACCCCAGCATCCACCTGTTTGTCACTCACAGAGGGTAGAATAGCATGATGGAAACCATCCAGCCTGGAAACCTACTCCAAGTGGAAGCTAAAAATCTGGGTATCACCACCCTGATGGAGCAGCTCAAAGCGGAGACCCTGGCTCTCACGATGAGACAAATCATGGGAGACAGGAAGTGTGCAGCACTCTTGCAGTAGCACTAGTGGAACTGGCCAGAGATTTTTTTCTTCCCATGTAAGCTAAAACTCAGAATTAATACACCATTGATCTATTTTCACTGAATGCCAAGTGAAAGAAGTGGGCCTTATATTTTGATAAGAGGAATTTAGGGCAGATGATATGAAGAATTTTCTATCTTTAAAAAATTTATCTTTTACAGTTTTTGTTTCTCTTGAGATGCTTAAGGTGCAATTCTAACCAGGTTCAGGGGGTTCCTTTTACTTTTTCAGATACATAGTTCTTTCCTCTAGATGTCTTAACCCTTAGCTGCTCCTGAACACTCTGTCTTTTCTTCTCTAATGTCACCTCTCCAGAGAGGCCTTCCCTAGTAATTTCCTTCATAGCATGTTTTGTACTTATTCTATATTTTAGCTTACAAACAATTAACTACTAGAATGTAAGCTCCATGAGGCTAGGGTCATATATTTCTTCTTAATCATGGCCTATCTCACTGCCTTGCATACTAGGTACTCAACCAGCATTTGTTGGAAGAGTGAAGAATAACTAAATATTGGTCCTCTAAAACATGGTTAGGTTCTTAGGGCCCATGAATTCCTAGGAGTGTGAAATTGTGAATGGCATGTGTTTTCATACACACATTTTCTGGAGTATATTTTTATAATGTTTTTCAGATTCTCGACGGGTCCTAATGACCAGAAAGGCCAAGAGCTGCTGCTCTTGGAGGAGCCCTTGCATCCCTGGGGTGATTCGTGGTGATGTTCAGCATGATGCCGGGGGAATGGTAGCACCAGCATTCCCTAGGGATCCTTTTAGCACTCAGCGCCCTGCCTGGCAGGTAGTTAATGTTGGCGAATGAATAAATTAAGGGTCCCAGGCTGTATTGAAAGCCAAGACATTTGGAGCCAGGCCTTTGCGTATAAGGGCGGCTTTGGTCAGAACAAATATCTGGACAGTTCAGAAGCTATGGGCTTCCTTCCTCTGCCCCAGGGGGTTATGAGACCCCCCCGACTGTCACTTGTCTGTGGTCCTCTTGACAACTATGAGCCTGCCTCCCCACAAGGAGGAAACTCAAGTCACCTTGATTGGTTGCAACTTAAATTCCTGACCACAGGCTTGATATGGGCCCTCAACAATGCCTGCCCATGTTGTATTTTCCTACACATCTTTCTTATGGGCCTTCCTACTACTGTTTTACCTTATCTCCTCAAACCTCCAACATGGTCTTCTTGCTCATTCTCAGAGTATATTCTTCTTTGTTTTATTTTACTGGACAAAAAAGTAGAAGCCACCAGCAAAGGACATTTCATGTGTTCAAATCTATCAGCCTACTGCCGAATCTACCCACCTGCCTACCTGCCTACATCCCCACCTGCCTACATCCCCACCTGCCTACCTACCTACCTACCTACCCTTCTACTCTGTCCCGCCCTGTCACTATCCCTGTGGGTCAGGCCCTGCCCGAGGATAGAAGATCCCATCCTCTCACCTACGCAAGGCCCTTGTTTCTGCAATTCTCCCCAAGTCTCTCCTGCATTATTCATTTTTCTCTTTCTCCTGGAACACTTTTATCACTAAAAAACTTGCTGTAATAACTCATGTTTTTCTTCAGCTTTTTATTTTGAAAAGTTTCCAACTCTCAGAAAAGTTACAAGAATAATACAGAGTGCTTATTTAACCTTCACCTAGATTTACCAGTTAACATTTTACCTTGTTGTTTTCTGTCTCTCTCATATATATATATAAAATAAATGTTATATTTTGTATATATAAATAAATTCTATATTTTAAATAAATTTTAAATTTATTTTAAATAAATTTTATATTTTTTATGTATATATATAAATTCTTTTTTGGCAGAATCATTTCAGAATTTGTTGCAGATATCATGACACTGTGCCACTAAATACTTCAGCATATGTCTCCTATGAATGAAGCATTTTCCTCTATAACCACAATACAATAATCAGAGTCCAGAACTTGAACATGGATTAGTTCTCACCTTAAACAAATTTTCTTTTTTAAAATTTTATTGAGACAATAATAGTTTATAACTGTGTAATTTCTGTTGTACATTATTATTTGTCAGTCCTCATATATATGTGCCCCTTTCCACCTTATGCCCACCCCCCAATTCCCTTTCCCTCTGGCAAACACTAATCTGTTCTCTTTGTCCATGTGTTTATCTTCCACATATGAGGGAAATCATATGGTTCTTGTCTTTCTCTGTCTGGCTTGTTTCACTTAACATAATACCCTCAAGGTCCAGCCATGTCGTGGCAAATGGAGCGATTTTGTCTTTTTTTATGGCTGAATAGTATTCCACTGTATATATATATATATATATATCACATCTTCTTTATCCATTCACCAGTCACTGGGCACTTGGGTTGCTCCCACATCTTGGCTATTGTGAATAACGCTGCAATGAACATAGCCATGCATAAATCTCTTTGAGTTGTTGACTTCAAGCTCTTTGGATAAATACTCAATAATAGGATAGCTGGGTCGTATGGTATTTCTATTTTTAATTTTCTGAGAAATCTCCATACTATTTTCCATAGTGACTGCACCAGCTTACCTTCCTACCAGCAGTGTATGAGTGTTCCCTTTTCTTCACATCCTTTCCAACATTTGTTATTTTTTGTCTTGGTAATTATAGAAATTGCAACAAGTATAAGGTGATATCTTAGTGTAGTTTTGATTTGCATTTACCTAACGATTAGTGAAGTTGAACATCATTTCATGTACTTGTTGGCCATCTGTCTATCATCTTTGGAAAAATGTCTGTTCATATCCTCTGTCCATTTTTTGATCATATTCTTTGTGTTATTGTGTTGAGTTGTGTGAGTTCTTCATATAGTAATCCCTTGTTGGATACATGATTTGAAATATTTTCTCCCAGTCAGTGGGTTGTTTTTTCATTTTATTCCTGGTTTCCTTTGTCTTGCAGAAGCTCTTTAGTTTGATGTCATCCCCTTTGTTAATTTTTTCATTTGTTTCTCTTGCCTAAGTAGATATGGTATTTGAAAAGATGCTTCTAAGACCAATGTCAAAAAGTCTACTGCCTATGTTTTCTTCTAGGAGTTTTATGGTTTCATGTCTTACCTTTGAGTCTTTAATCCACTTCAAGTTAATTTTTGTACATGGCAAAAGATAATGGTCTACTTTCATTCTTTTGTGTTTGGCTGTTCAGTTTTCCCAACACTATTTATTGAGGAGACTTTCCTTTCTCTATTGTATGTTCTTGGCTCCTTTGTCAAAGATTAACTGTCCATAGATGTGTGGTTTTATTTCTGAGCTCTCAATTCTGTTCCATTTACCTGTGTGTCTGTTTTTCTGCCAGTGCCATGCTGTTTTGATTACTGTAGCTTTGTAGTATATTTTGAAGTCAGGGATTGTGATGCCTCCAGCATTGTTCTTTTTTCTCAGGATTGCTTTAGCTATTCAGGATGTTTTGTTGCCCCATATGAATTTTAGGATTCTTTGTTCTATTTCCCTGAAGAATGTCATTGGGATTCTGATTGGGATTGCATTGAATCTGTAGATTGCTTTAGGTAGTAGAGACATTTTAACTGTGTGTACTCTTCTAATCCATGTGTATGGAATATCATTCCATTTCTTCATGTCATCATCGATTTCCTTCAATAAGTTTTATAGTTTTCATTGTATCAGTCTTTCACCTCCTTGATTAAATTTATTCCTAGGTATTTTATTCTTTTTGTTGTGATTATAAATGGTATTATATTCTTGAGTTCTCTTTCTGTTAGTTTGTTACAAGAGTATAGAAATGCAATTGACTTTTGTAAGTTGATTTTGTACACTGCAACTTTGCTATAGTTGTTTGTTATTTCTAGTAGTTTTCCAATGGATTCTTTAGAGTTTTCTCTATATAAAATCATGTTGTCTGCAAACTGTGAGAGTTTCACTTCTTGCTTGCTAATTTGGATACCTTTTATTTCTTTTTCTTGCCTAATTGCTCTGGCCAAAATCCCACTTGATCATGATGCAGGACCCTTTTAAGGTATTACCGTATTTGGTTTGCCAATATTTTGTTGAAGATTTTTGCATCTATGTTCATCAGCTATATTGGTCTGTAATTTTTCTTCTTTGTGCTGTCCTTGTCTGGCTTTAGAATCAAGGTGATGTTGGCCTTGTAGAATGAGTTAGGAAATGTTCCATCTTCTTCACTTTTTTGGAATAGTTTGAGAAGGATGTGTATTAAATCTTCTTTGAATGTTTGATAGAATTCTCCAGTGAAGCCATCTGGTCCTGCACTTTTATTTTTTGGGAGATTTTTGATTACTGTTTCAATCTCCTTACTTGTGATTTGTCTATTCAAATTATTTCTTCTTTATTCAGTTTTGGGAGGTTGTATGAGTCTAATAATTTATCCATTTCTTCTAGATTGTCCATTTTATTGGCATATAGTTTTTCATGTTATTCTCTTATAATTGTTTGTGTTTCTGTGCTATCTGTTATAATTTCTCCTCTTTCATTTCTAATTTTATTTGAGACTTTTGTCTTTTTTTCTTAGTGAGTCTGGCTAAGAGTTTGTCAATTTTGTTTATCTTCTCAAAGAAACAGCTCTTAGTTTTATTGATCCTTTCTACTGCTTTTTCTTTTTTGGATCAATTTCATTTATTGCTGCCTTAATTTTTATTATTTCCCTCCTTCTGATGACTTCGGCCTTTGTTTGTTCTTCTTTTTCTAGTTATGTTAGGTGTAGTTTAAGATTACTTATTTGAGACTTTTCTTGTTTGTTAAGGTTGGGCCTATATTGCTATGAATTTCCCTCTTAGAACTGCTTTTGCTGCATCCCATAAGAGTTGGTATAGTGTATTTTCATTTTCATTTGTCTCCAGATTTTTGTGTGTATGTGTGTAAGAAAGATTGGCCCTGAGCTAACATCTGTTTCCAATCTTCCTCTTTGCTTGAGGAAGATTGTCACTGAGCTAACATCTCTGCCAATCTTCCTCTATTTTATGTGGGATGCTGCCACAGCATGGCTTGATGAGTGGTGCTAGGTCTGTGCCTGGAAGCCGAACCTGTGAACCCTAGGCCACCAAAATGGAACATGCAAAATTAACCACTATGCCACTGGGCCAGCCCCTCCACATAGTTTTTGATTTCTCCTTTAATTTCTTCAATGATCCATTGGTTGTTCAATAACGTGTTGTTTAGTCTGCACATCTTTGTCACTTACCCAGCTTTATTCCTGTAGTTGATTTCTAGTTTCATAGCATTATGGTCAGAAAAGGTGCTTGATATAATTTCAATCTTCTTAAATGTATTGAGGCTTGCCTTGTTTCCCAACATATGGTCTATCTTTGAGAATGTTCCATGTGCACTTGAGAAGAATGTGCATTCTGCTGTTTTTGGATGGAATATTCTAATGTATATCTATTAAGTCCATATGATCTAGTTTTTCATTTAATTGCACTATTTCCTTGTTGATTTTCTGTCTTTCAGACAGAAGGTCTGAATGGTCTATCCATTGATATTAGTGGGGTGTTGAGGCTGCTCACTATTATTGTGTTTCTGTTCATTTTTCCTTTTACTTCTTTGTGTTTTTATTTTGAGGAAGATTAGCCCTAAGCTAACATCCACTGCCAAATGCCCTGAACCAACATCTATCCCCATCTTCCTCTATTTCATACATGGGATGCCTGCCACTGCATGGCTTGATAAATGGTGTGTAGGTCCACGCCCAGGATTCAAACCAGTGAACCCCAGGCCACTGAAGCGGAGTGTGCAAACTTAGCTGCTATGCCACTGGACTGGCCCCTCCTTTTATGTCTTTTAATAGATGTTTTATGTACTTTGGTGCTCCTGTTTTAGGTGCCTATATATTTATAAGTGTTATGTCCTCTTGGTGGAGTGTCCCTTTTATCATTATTTACTGCCTGTCATTGCTTTTTTTATCTTGAAGTCTATTTTGCCTGATATAAGTATGGCAACACTTGCTTTCTTTTGTTTGCCATTAGCTTGGAGTGTCATCTTCCATCCATTCACTCTGAGCCTGTGTTTGTCTTTAGAGCTGAGATGTGTTTCCTGGAGGCATCATATTGTTGGATCTTGTTTTTTAATTCATCCAGCCACTCTATGTCTTTTGATTGGGGAATTCAGTCCATTTATAGCTAGAGTGCTTATTGATATATGAGGGCTTAATACTGCCCTTTTATCACTTGTTTTCTGATTGTTCTGTATTTCCCTTGTTTCTTGTCACATGTATTTCCAACTGCCAATTCACTTTTGCGACTCTCTACGATGGTTTTCTCAGTTTTTCTTTATTTATCATTTGTGTCTCTGTTCTGATTTTTGTTTAGTGGTTACCATGAGGTTGTATAACAGATCTCATAGATGAGATAGTCAATTTTCCGATAGCTTCTTATTTTCTTAGTCTAAGCAGATCCCATCCCTTTCCTCTTCCCTGTCTAAGTTATTGTTGTCCCAATTTATTCCCTTTTGTATGGTGAGTTTGTGATTAAAATGAAGTTATATTTATTTTTGATGCTTTCCTTCCCTCATCTTTAATTGTCTGTTGACCTGTTCTGATAGAAAGCTACAATTTTCTGATTTTGTATGTGTATTTATCTCCTTGCTCAAGGCTTTGTAAAAGCTTTCTGATTTTCTTTCAGGTATGAGGCAACTCCTGTCCTCCACATCATATCTGCTTGCTAGTTTTGCTACAAATTCCTGCTCACTGGCTTCTTCCTATGATCAGATTTTCTTACTTGGCACTTGTGGCCCTCTTTATTTTCCAGTCAGCAAGGACTCTTCTGTGATTCTGTCGCTGGGTCATTTGGACCAGTGACCCTCAGATTTTAAACCTTGAAGACTGCCTTTCTTATCACATCCTTCTTGCAGGCCCTGAGCATGAACCATTCCACCCTCCATGGCCAGTATCTTCTGAGCCTTTTTCCCTCACTCCTGCTTCCACCACTTCTCATGGATTAACACCTAAGATGGGCACTTTGCTAATTCTTTCATTTTCTATTTGCTTCTCCTGCAAACTCTCTCAAGCTAAGGAAGCTACATGTATCCCTTTGAACAGGAAAATAAATGTTTTCACAGAATTATCTTCCCCCCTCCTCCCAGTCAAGAGACTTTTGTCCTCATTGCCCAGAATTCTGTCACCTGGCTACTCAAGGCTGCAAGGGAAGCTGGGAAAATATCTGCATTGGCAGCTGCTGAGGACTAAGAGAGATGGAAGTAGGTTTTGGATTAACCAACCTGTGGTGTCTGAAGCAGGTGGCAAATGGCCAAAAACCTTCCACAATGCTTGATGGGTCAAAGCAGAATATTCTGTGTTCTGATATTTTGTCCTGGTCTATATTTGTACACCAAAGCAGCCAGAAATCTTGGACATGATAGAAAATAAAAACTTTTGTCTCTTGGTTACAGTCTCTGGCTGGACCTGTGGAAGCACCTGGTCCAAAGCTGGCCTCAATGACTTCCTAAGTGCAGTGGGGACCACAGGCAAGGAGAGGGAGGGGATAACCTCCATCATGAATCCCCAGCCCTTGAGTCCTGTGCAGGTGAGAAGGGGAAATGGAATTGTGGCTGTTGATTCCAAGGACAGCACAGAGAGGGCTGGGTGCTGTCCAAAGGGACTATTGCCAGAAACCAATGGGCAATGAGGCTAAAGTGGTATAAGAAGGGTGAAAGACACCCAATTTGGTGTTCTGTTGAAAACGTGATTTGCAATAGGATTCTCTTTTAGTTTCTCTGAAATCTTACATTCTAAAGACTTTGTACTAGTGACGAGAGGGTAAGTATTAACATAGAAATGTCCTCACGCGTGTGGGAGAATGGGGACTTTACACTTATCAATAGGTGTTAGAATCAGCCTGAGCGTTCATGCGCATGGTGCCCTTATTAAGCCTACCTCACTCTTGCCAGTCTCCTCCTCTTTGGCTGGCATTAAGGTTTATAAAATCCTGGAGTGGGTATCAGGATAGAGGACATGCCGCATGCCACAGGGAATTTTCTCCTCCATGGCCCTCCACAGACTACATGTAAATTGATGCCATATCTACCGTGAAGATCAACTCAAAGAGCAAATAAAGCTGACTCCTTCCCTTAAGTAGAAAACTCAACATCAGATTTTAGCAGAGCTGTCTCCTGAACTCCTGCTACAAAGCTTTGTGGAGAGCTAGTGAGTCCAGAAAAATAGTCCATAAAAGAGGAAAGAGCCACAGAAGGCCCCACGACAAGCTAAAGCTTTGCCCAGAAAGATAAACTCCACATTATGTCTGAAAATTCTGAAAAAGAATCCTGGGAGACTAAAGCTTTGACACCAGGAAAGAGACGGAAATATATGAGGGAACGAAGGTAACTGTCCTGGAAAGGCTTCATTTCTGAGGGAGACAAGGGTAAAAGAGAAGGAGGGAGGCATTCTTTGAATATTGGTGATGAAAGAAGAAAAGAAACCAGGAAAAATGTGGGGCCTTCCAGAAAATATGAAACTAGAGAGTCAGATAAGGTAAACCTTGTCTAAGCCCTCTGCCTAAAACAAAAGCCACACAGTAAGGAGACTTTCATTGCAGATTATTTCTATAGAATTCTGCATATCAGTGGATATCTACATCTGTCTTTCACTGGATATTTATGTCATTCAGTGTGTTATGAACAGGAACATGAAGGAAACAGTAACTCTTTCCCACAATTAAATATATCTGTACAGTGTATGTACAGACCCATTTGTCTGACATGTTTCATGCCTATGAAAACTTAGTAAGTTTAGAATATTTTGCCTGACTCAAAATTTCTTTTTCACCAAATGTGAAATACCATATTGATGTTGTGGGAAATAACTTCATTAATTAATCTCGAAATGAACTGGGTTTATGGAAACTAAGAAATTATGGAAATTGACAGTAGGAGACAAGTGGATCAAATATCTCTTTTTTCTCTTAATGACCTTATCTATTCAATAGTTGAATAGATAGTTGAACCCTATCTAGTTCAATAGAATTGATTAAAAACATCAAGTTGTTTGCTGTTTCAAGAGACACATCCAAAATATGAGGATATGTGAGAGTTGAATACAAAAGGATAGAAAAAGACAGATCATGCAATACTAATGGAAAATAAAACCTGAATAGTTAGGAATAGTAACAGACAAGATAAACTTTAGGTGAAAAGCATTACTAGAGACAAAATTGGTGCTTTCATAATGGAGATTAATTGTTTCACTGGGAAGATATGGTACCTGAAACTGTAATTGTAAATGCGTACGCATCTACTGATGTGGCCTCAAAGTGTATAGAGCAAAATTGAAATAACAAGAAGAAAAATTAAAATCATACTAGGAGAGTTTTAAAAACTTTTTAATGAAACACTTCTAACATTCATAAAAGTAGAACTTCCCATGTGTAACACAGCTTTGACGATTACTAACTCCTGACAGATTTTCTTTCCTTTATATACTCACCCAGTTTCAACCTCACCTCCATCCCTAACCCCAGACATCATAACGCTTCATCTATAAATGTTTCAGAAGTATCTTAAGAGACAAGGAATCTCTTTTTAAATAACCACAATATAACACTGTAACACTTCTCTAAATTGATAGTAACTACTAAATATCATCATACATTGTGTTCCTATTTCTCTGATATTCATAAATGTTTAGAGTTTGTTTGAATCATACCATCTAAAATTTTAATATTCCTGATACCTCACCCTTCACATCTCCTTGCCTATTGGATTTTCCTGGGTAGCATTTGCCATTAACATACTATATATTCTATTTGCTATTGTGTTTAGCATCTTTCTGCCCAGCAGAACAGTACCTGAAATATAATTAGGTATTGATTTAGTTTTTGAATAAATGCATAAGTCTGGAATTAGATTAAAAAATCGTTTATTTTGCTAGCACTATATGAGACGTACAAGAAGAATATATGGGCTGGAGCCTTGTGATGCCTGGTAAAGCCCTGCTTCTCTCTCTCTCTCTCACCACAATGGGCATGGCTATGTGAAGGATGCTCACATGTATAAGAATGTAATGTTTTAAATTCAGATGGGAAAATAAGACCTGTAGACAGAAGACAGTAAGAATACAAACAAAATTCAAGAACCCACTTCATCCTGTAGGCATGGAATACATTGAAGGACTTTCTCTGCCTGTTTTAAAAAAATTTTTAATTAAAATTTCTTTTATTGAGGTATAATTGGAATACATTATATTGCTTTCAATTGTACAACATAATGATTTGATATTTGTATGAATTGTGACATGATCACCACAGTAAGTCTAGTTAACATCCATTACCATAAATAGTTGCGAACTTTTTTTCTTGAGATGAGAACCTTAAAGATTTACTTTCTTACCAACTTTCAATTATGCAATAGTGTATTAACTATAGTGACTATGCTGTACATTACATTCTCATGACTTATTTATTTTATAAGAAGAAGATTCTACCTTTTGACTCCCTTCACAAATTTTGCCCAATTCACGCACCTCGCCTCTGGCAACCACCAATCTGTTCTCTGTATATATGAGCTTGGCTTGTTGGCTTTTGTTTTAAGATTCCACCTATAAGTGAGATCACACAATATTTGTCTTTCTCTTTCTGACTTACTACCCTTAGCATGATGTCCTCAAGTTCCATCCATGTTGTCACAAATGGCAAGATTTCATTCTTTTATGGCTGAATAATATTCCATTGTATATATATACCACAATCTCTTTATCATTGATGGACACTTAGGTTGTTTCCCTATCTTGGCTATCATAGATAATGCTGCATGAACATGAGGGCACATATATCTTTTCAAGTTAGTGTTTTTATTTCTTCAGATAAATACTCAGAAGTGGAATTGCTGGATCATATGCTAGTTCTATTTTTAATTTTTTGAGGAACCTCCATACCATTTTCCAAAATAGCTGCACCACTTTTCTTCCCACAAGCAGTGCACAAAATGTTCCCTTTTCTTCACATCCTCACCAACACTTGTCATTTGTTGTCTTTTTGATGATAGCCATTCTAGCAGGTGTAGGGTGATATCTCATCGTGGTTTTGATTTGCATTTCCCTGATGATTAGTGATGTGGAGTACCTTTTCATGATTCTGTTGGCCATCTGTATGTCTTCTTTGGAAAAATATCTATTCAGATCCTCTGTCCATTTTTTAATTGAATTGTTTGATCTTTTGCTCTTGAGTTGAATGAGTTCTTTATATATTTTGGATATTAGCCCCTTAACAGATGCACAATTTGAAACTATTTCCTCCCATTCAGTAGACTGCCTTTTCATTTTGATGGTTTCCTTTGCTGTGCAGAAGCTTTTTAGTTTGGGGTAGTCCTGCTTGTTTATTTTTGCTTTTGTTGCCTTTGCTTTGTTGTCACATTCAAAAAAATCACCAAGACTGATGTCAAGGAGCTTACCACCTTGTTTCCTTCTAGGAGTTGCATGGTTTCAGGCTCTACATTTAAGCCTTTTCTCTGACTGTTTTAGATTACATGAAACCTTTACTGAAGCCAGTCTTGTTTCGGGGACAGAAAATGCAAAGATGATTTCTGGAGTTTGTATGCCTGTCTTTCCTAGGGCTGCCATTACTGAAAGCAGAATTACAGGATCTCCTCAGCTTGTGCCTGAAGAAACTGTAGAAAGATCTGCAGTCCTATTTTATGATGTTCGTTCAGAATTATAGTCTCAGCTTTAGAGGTTCAGTCCTCAGGTAAAAACCTGGACTTCCCGAGTTAGGACTCTAGCACCTGTTCATGAGTAAATCCCCTCCTTAAGAGGCCCTCAGAGAAATAGTGCAGGAATGGTAGGTCAATTTCCCTTTGGGCTTTGCTTCCAGAGAGTAGAAACAAGCTACTCCCTGGGAATGAACACTATTTCCAGGGTGCAGTATCCCTTGAGTTTGGGACACTAGAAGAGACTTTAGGCCGGTACCTACGGAAATAGTGCGTGAGGAGGGCAATGTGAGGTAATTAGATCAGTTAGATGTGAGGTGGAGTACCATAAGTTCAGGAAGCGTCCATAAACAGAGAGAGCTCTGATCCACTTTGAAGTGGAGCTGTCATCCACGTGATTTCCTAGGTCTCCACCATTCCTGGTTCAGAGCATTTTCTATGGGGACAGAGTCGTGAGTACCTGGACAGAGAGGGGTTAAGGATCAGCTCACTAACCCCTCCTTCCCATTGCCCATGGGTAGGGAGGGTGAGAGGGGAATACCCAATGGGACAGAAGCCTGGGAAGCAGGGCGAAGGGCACCAGAGGGGACTGAGAGAAGAGAGACAGGCAGGATCCATCTCTTACCACCTCCCAAGCTCCCAGCCAGATCCAATCCTTCACGCTTGGGCGCCAACTGTGTCGGGCGCACACAAGTCCCTTGTGGCACGCAGGGCGCAGGGCACGCAGCACAGGAGCGAGCATGGGGAGCCTGAGGGCGCTGCTTCTCATCTCCTCACTTCTGCCTGGGCTCCTGCTCTCAGAAGCCGCCAAAATCCTGACTCTGTCCTTGCTGGGTGAGTGCTTGGCCAAAGAATCCAGAGACAGGCGTGTCCTAGGCACTCACGCCAGGGCTCAGGCAAACAGCCATTAGTCAGAGGGTCATTCCCTGTGGTTTTGCAGACTGGGCGGGTTTGTTTCCCTGACTGGAAGATGAAGGGGTGGGTGCTGTTTGTAGAGGCAGAGAGAGGCCTCTCCCACCACGGAGGTGGAGAAGATAGTTGCAGAGAAAACAGAAATAGTCTTTCCTCTCCCTTCT
The DNA here is from genome assembly GCF_021613505.1 of Equus quagga. Lineage (NCBI taxonomy): Eukaryota > Metazoa > Chordata > Mammalia > Perissodactyla > Equidae > Equus > Equus quagga. The sequence continues at coordinate 92,718,706 of NC_060275.1, forward strand.
AACTCAGGAGTAGTTCCCTATAACAGCAGGCTGGGGCCAGAAGGTTAAGATACAGCCCAGTGCAGGAAACTGCTGGCCTCCTTCTCCTGGGCTCGGGCTGGACATGCAGAGGCTCATCCAAAACTTTTAAGTGTTGTGCAGCAATTGCCCGTAGTCGGTGGCTGGGTTTTGCAGGCTTTTGGTGGTCAGGGCAAAGGAAGGTAGGGTGCTCCTGGGGCAAAGCACTAATTTTCTGAGGCTGTGTAGAAGTCAGGGTGGAGCAGGAGAGATATTTCAATGACACTTAGGAAGATGGAGTGGTTTTATCCCAGGGAAACCTGGAGAGCTGATCTGGGCTGAGGAGGAAACCCTGAACATTCCGGTCTCTCTGCATGCCCTTCTCTTTCCCCTACCCCGCTGGAAGTGTTTGAAGGAATTATAGACGTATTAATTCTGCATTTTGTGGCCTCTATTTTATTTCCTTTTTTTGTTTGTTTTTTTTTGCCTCAAAGGGAATAGAATTTGAAAGGAAAAAATTTATCAGGATAAAGGGTCATCATAGGATGGAGCGTCTCAAGATTTTAATCAACCCACAGTGGGATCTCTTAGATGACTTTTAGATCACTGAGAATCAGGGATCTTAGAGGTGGAAGGACGTATACATAAATCATTTAATTCAGTCCCCGCTATGTTTTCCTGAGCAGGAAACCTATGTTCAGGGAAGCAAGGTGCCTTTGGCAGATGACACCAGACCTCCCTGAGGCAGACACCATGAATTCACTCAGCGTTTCTAACCCCAAGACCATCCTCTCCACAGCTCCCACTCTCACCACTTTTCAGTGGGGGGTTTTTATAATCACTCCTTAAGAAACCCTGTAACACCATTGGAAACGTTTTTGTACTTTCTGATTATTAGTAGCAATGAAGCAAAAGAATTTCCTCACCTCTTGAAAGCATGCTGTTCTCCTGCCTCAGACTCTGAGAGGGAGATGGTGTGCTGTGTGAGGTGCTGGAAACCCCGTCTCTGTCCCAGGATGCACTGGGGCTCACAGACCCTCCATGATGGGATGCCTGTGGGGTCACCCCTTCTCCTGGGCTCCCAGGTCTAATACGGATTAAAATGTGAGTGTGAGATGTGAGACATTTGTACTTTATACCTCCTCTGGTACTTCAGACTATGCAAGTCTGGATGTAAAAAGCTGAGAAATAGCTATACACCATTTGTCTAGCACTACACCCCTCTAACCCCAACTCCAAATTCTTGACATTTCCCCTTAACTTCTCTCCTGATCTGACTTTCTTTGCTGCTAACACCCTTAGATTCAAGCAAAGGTTCCATGTTGGAGTGGGATACAAGAGAAGACGTGAGTGTGATGGAACTTGTACCTCCCCCACGATCAAGCTTCTCTTTCCTTAAGATCTCAGGGTTGTCCTAGGATGGGTGATGTCTCAGTCTTCATGCATATAGGATCATGCAGGCCCATTTCACGGCCCCCACAGTTAATCTGAATGTCTTAATTTGATTTTCTGCTCAATTCAGACCCAGCTGAGAAAACTCCTGTCAAATACATTTGAATCTCAAGAATTAGGGCTGTAAGTGGTGGCTCCATGTCCTTCTGCTCCAATGGCTCTTTCTTGGACTCACATTCAAGCTACCGCATTTCTGGCTCCTACACTAGCATAAATTCCCAAAGAGAAGGATTCCAGAAATAGATCTAATTGATTGCCCACAAGGACCCGTCACATTCACATGCACAGCACTGTGCCCAAATTTCTTCTGGAGCACTTATTTCTTTAGGACACGATGTCCCATATGGCCACAGTTAAAATCCATTATGCGCCTGAAGATCAGGAACTCCTTAAGTCCTGAGCACCAAGAAGTTCATCACATTGACATGGAGACCAGAGTCTCATGAGGGGATCTTTGATGGAGGTTTGCCAGAGGTCAAGGATGTGGGCCAGCAGGCTCTGGGGGAGTGGGCTAGGGTGTACACAGATTGATATGGAAAGTGTGACTGACGAAGTTCATCTTTGTCTACTCGCCATCAACCTTCTGTTTCCCTATCCTTCCTTTTATGGATTTGTCACCCCTCAACCTCGGCTCTCATCGTTACAAAAATGAAGTTGTGCATTGTTCCTAGGTGGAAGCCATTTTCTACTAATGGACCAAGTGTCTCAGATTCTTCAAGATCACGGTCATAATGTCACCATGCTTCTCCAGAGAGCAAATTTATTAATACCAGGTATCTTTTCTCACTAATTCTTGATTTCTTCTACTCCAGGCAAAGAGCAACAAGGCTTTTTGCATACAAGAGCTTTTCAAATAGTTTTAAAAATCTTATTGGATTGAAAGAATGATAAAATTATCTGAATGTGTGTGTGTGTGTACGTCAGGTGTTGAAAATCTTCTGAGCTCTGTAGTCCCATGTTTTCCTCCTCTACCTGAACTTCTACTCCATCCATGCAATCCTCCACACTTTATTACAGATTATTTGGTAAATGCTGCTTTATAACGTGGCTTGAAAATACATTGAACAGAAGTGTTCAGCCATAATTAGGATTTCTAACTGGTAAGGATAGCTTTTCTTTTTCTATAGCATAGATTAAGTTCTCCTCCTATGATATCTGAAATTTAAGGAATTTCTCAGGGAATTCCTTATTTATGCAGCTATGATCAGAATCTATCATGGAGATGATCTTGTTTTCTTGAAAAATCAGTGACTGCCTGTAAGTTTGTGCATCGTGATGTTAGAAGTTCCTAACTGCGTCATTGAATCAAAAAAATTTTAGCAAAATGAGCTCATAAATCTTATCAACTCTTCTTTTCTGACAGACAAAGGAATAATACGTCAGAGAACTGAAATGACTTACCCAAGGCCACATGCAGGCTAAGAACAGTGTTAAGTGGATTTAGGACTTTAAGCTCTAGATTGCTCAACCTGAAGGGTTGCTCAGGCTCTGATTTTCAGAAAAAAAAAAAATCCAGTATTAATGAACAAAGTATTAAGCTTTGAGGAGCAAAATTTTGAGAAATTATGAAATTTTGGAAGTGACTTCATGCTTTGTTATTGTTCAGATTGTTTTAAAACAATTTTTTTCAGTGAAAATTCTTTTAAGCTTTTTATTGTGGTAAAATATGCATAACATAAAATTGACCATTTTGACCATTTTTGTATACAGTTCAGTTACTTTAAGTCCATTCACATTGTTGTGCAACCGTTACTGCCATCCATCTCCAGAACTTGTTCATTGTCACAAACTGAAACTTGGTACTCTATAAAAATAACTGTCCATTACCCTCTTGCCCTCAGTCCCTGATAAGCACTATTCTACTTCATTTCTCTAATAATTTGACTATTCTAAATACCTCATCAAAGTGGAACCATACAATATTTGTCCTTTTATAGCTGGTTTATTTCACTTCACATAAATTCTTCAGGTTCCTCCAGGTTGTAGTGTATATCAGAATTTGTTTCCTTTTTGAGGCTGAGTACCATTCCATTGTATGTATATACCACATTTTGTTTATTCGTTCATCTGTCACTGGACATTTGCATTGTTTCCACCTTTTGTGAATAATGCTGCTATGAACACTGGTGTACAAATATCTGTTTGAGTCCCTACTTAAAACTATTTTAATCACTTCTAGATTAGGTTCTGTATTCTCCACTAAACATCAGTTATATGCGTATCCTTCTGTATCTGCCTTGACGGCAGATCTGATAAAATAGCTGTAGTATATTAATTTTTAATGTAATTCTTTTCAACTTAAAAATTGTAATTAAATTTAACAAAAATTATAAATTAAATCAAGTTATATTAAAATTTGGTATTAAAAAATTGCAGAGGCCAGCCTGGTGGTGCAGTGGCTAAGTTCGCATGTTCAGCTTCAGTGGCGCGGGGTTTACCAGTTTGGGTCCCAGGTGCGGACATGGCACGGCTTGGCAAAAAGCCATGCTGTGGCAGGCGTCACGCATATAAAATAGAGGAAGATGGGGACAGATGTTAGCTCAGGATTAATCTTCCTCAAAAAAAACCAAAAAATTGGAGATTGCCCCATGGTCTAGTGGTTAGTTTCGGCAGACTCTGCTTCGGTGGCTTGGCTCACCTCCCAGGCACAGACTTACACCACTCATCAGTGGCCATTCTGTGGGGGTGATCCACATACAAAATGGAGGAAGATTGGCAACAGATGTTAGCTCAGGGGGAATCTTTCTTAGCAAAAAAAAAATATTGGGGAGTTCCCATGAACTTTGAGAAACTGCTACAAATGACAAACCTTCTACCTCTTTGAAAGCTGTATGTACACCAAAATCTATAACCAATTCAGGAAGTTCACGGATCCCTTCAGTTTTATCCTCACTTTCCAGGATTAAGTCTCTAGAGTTTCTTTCACTATTCCCCATTCATGAGCATTTTTGAAGCTTTGAAACAACATATTCATTCTTCACTTCAGTTGTGCAGCCTGGATAAAAATCTGCAAATAAGCAAAACTCATGATTGGGTTATTATTTCTGACCTGATGCCCATTTCAGTGTGGAAAACTTTGAACTTTTCATTGACTCTTCATTTGGACACACTTCCCCATCTTGTTTATTTATTTACAGCTTTAACAACTAAATGACATTAGTGGTACTGAAATAGTAATTGTCTCTAATGCTCACATCAACTAATGATCCAACCAATATCTGAAATCACAATTGGGTTATAGGTAGAGGCTGATAGGTCATTGAGGAGCCTGATAGAAAAAGCCTAGACTGCCTTGAACAGACTGTTAGTAGAAATGCAGATGTTAAGAACTCTGCGAGTGAGGACTCAGAAGGAAGTGAGGAGCATGGTAGAGAAAATCTATTTGGTCTTACACAATATGTAAATCATCCTAAACAGAATTTTGGTAGAAATATAGATGTTAAAGGCCTCTTGATGCTTATAGTAAAACATGAGAGGCAAGAGATGAATTGAAGGAAGAACTATGAAGCATAAAGAAACTAGGACTTTGTGATTTTGGAAATCGGCAGCCTATCTAGATTGCAAAAGATTCTGAAATTAGGGGATTCATTGTGAGGAAAGCAGTGAATTCTTTTCTCTTGTAGACATAACCAGTGATGTGGATGGACAACTTTTTGCTATTGCCCCTGAAAGATTAGAAAGTCAGAATATTTAGTCTTACAGAGAACTCTTTGAGGATTAAGTTTGTGACTCAAGGATCTCATCAGCCATATTGGCAGATGCCATAATAGAGATGAAATTCTTTTGTAAAATATGTGGAGGTGCCTCTTCTGTAGTGAAGTGAATTCCCATGACATACCCAGGAGATCCACAAGGTACTTGAGAATTTTATACCAGAAGAAACATTGTGAGTTTTGTTGGTGTTGCAATCCAATGTACACATCAGGATAGATGTGGAGAGGGCTGATGGCCACTCTGAGTTTATTATAACCAGTGTTTCAATATATACATAGCTTACATCTGTTAAACAAACACAGGTGTTCTGGATGAAGTAATTGGCGAATGCCCAGAATTCTTAGTGATTTCTCAAGGAGCCCTCCCATGGCCTCTGTTTTGATATTATCATGTTATTGCTGTGCTTGTATATTTTATCTCGGAGCAGGCAAGGTCTCCTAGGCAATGGCTCTCCTGCTCCCAATATCGATATCGTGTCTCCATCTGTGTCCCCGGGGCGACCGATGCCTGTCTCAGGTTGCCTCCCCCTGGAGGTCTTACCCGTCATTGGCTAACCGGCCTTCTCACCTCCAGGTCACAGTTTGTTGGCAAGCTTTTTCCAGTGATTATTAACCCTTCCTGCGTCAGGGGCGGCTACGAGTTTGGACTGAAAGAGACAGAGAGAGGATTACATGAAAGAAGGCTGTTAGACTCCCCAAAAGTAAGAAAGAAGCTGATAAACTATTCAGCTGTAGTTTCGTGATACTTTTTTTGAAGGACAAAGAAGAAGTCTGAGACTGAAGCAGTGAGCCCAAAAAGTAGAGCTTCAAGCTCACAAGGCTGAGTTTCTAATTACAGAAGATTATTTCCAGTCCTTAAATTCTAACACTGTTTGCCCTTTTGGATGTCAAAATTTGTTAGGAGGGGCAGCTCATTTTTTTCTTTTCATTTTGTTTCATTTAGAATGATAAGGTCAGTAACTGGTTATTTTATGCCTGTCCCATCATTGTTTCTTGGGAACAGATAACTCCTTTCCTAATTTCATGAGTCTACTGAAGGAGAGAAATTTTACCCCTGGATGGACCATACCCAGACTCTCACCTATGCTTGATTAAATTCTTTGGATGATATAATTGGAGACTTTTGAGCTGATAATATTTAGATGAGATTTTGAACTATGAGTTGATGGTGTAATGGTTTGACACTTTTTGGGATGTTGGCATGGGGTGAATGCATTTTGTATGTGGAATATACAAAAGCGTTTCAGGTGCAGAGGGCAGAACATAGGGGGAAGATGATGTCCCCCCAAAGATATCCATGTCTCAATCCTTGGAACAAGTGAATATGCTACCTTATATAGCAAAGGGACTTTGAAGATGTGATTAATATAAGGATCTTGAGATGGGGAGATTATCCTGTATTATCTAAGTGGGCCTTCTATCAGAAAGAAGAGAACAGGAGAGTGAGGGAATGAAGCGGGATGATGGAAGGAAAAGTCAGAGTGACGTGGTTGCAAGCTGGAAGGAGGCCATGAGCTAAGGAATGTAGGCAGCCACTAAAAGCTGGAAAAGACAAGATAATGAATTATCATCTAGGGCTTCCGGAAGGAGTGCAGGCTTGCCCACACCTTGCTTTTATCCCTATGAGACCCATTTTGGACTTTTGATATCCAGAACTATAAGATAGTAAATTTGTGTTGTTTTAAGCCACTAAGTTTATAGTAATATTTTACAGCAACAATAAGAAATTGATACAATCTTCTTATTGGTCAGGAGAACTCCAGGAGGCACAAGAGTTAAAACCTCTACAGCAAAGGCAACTTTGGGGGCACTCACGGCAGTGCCTATTGTATTGCAATATGGACAGAATCTAGAGGTTTTTGTTGTTGGAGGTTCTATTCAAAGTGGGCTGATTTTTTTTTTTTTTCCTTTTTCTCCCCAAAGCCCCCGTGGTACATAGTTGTATATTCTTCGTTGTGGGTCCTTCTAGTTGTGGCATGTGGGACGCTGCCTCAGCGTGGTTTGACGAGCAGTGCCATGTCCGTGTCCAGGATTTGAACCAATGAAACACTGGGCCGCCTGCAGCGGAGCGCGCGAACTTAGCCACTCGGCCACGGGGCCAGCCCCCAAAGTGGGCTGATTTTTAAGTTAAAAGCATAAATAGCCTTAAGTAAAACATAGAAATGAAAAATATGTTCTCCAGAATGCAAAAAGACCTAAAGATGTTGGACTTTAAATATTGTGGTGTCGCCAGTAAATAGTTGTTTCTTGACAGTGTCATGGATAGAGAGGCCATAGACTGACCACACAATTCCCAGGAATATAACTGAGGTACTGGCCTTGAGCTGTGTGTGGGGGCAACAGCACATCCCTTTGTGTGAGTCCTTTGTGAATGTTTTCATGTCTCGAATGATTGCGGCAAATGAATCTCCTTGGAGGAAGAAGTCCTCACTGTAATGTTATACCTGTGCTCCTGGAGAGAGTTGGATATGGTTAAGATCTTGCTGAAAAAGATTGTGGCCAATGGTAGGGCGATTAGAGTCCCCCATGGGTAACCAGTTAAAGGAATATTCTGTTCCTTCCAAGGTGAAGGCAGCTACAGGAGAGAGCCTGTTGAAATAGTTACTGAACAGAACATATTAGCCAAATGTATGATGGAAAGTATTTGCCAGTAAACACTTAGATAAAGTCAGTATTTTCACTAAGATTGGATCTGGGAGCTTTCATGTGTGGGACCACGCATTAATCTCTCCCCAGCCTCTACAGATGGTTAGGTTAAATGTCACGACTGATGAAGGCCCACCTGCACTAAGAGAGTATGTAAAATTTCTCACTCGAATAATAAGGCCATTTTAGAAGAGCAGAAAAGGCTCTGAAGAAAATCTGAAAAAACAGGTTTCCAGAGCAGGGAGGGATGTCTAGCTTGAGTTTTTATTGTGGGTGGAGGGATAGGATGGGGTGAGGGTTCCCCCCATTGGTCTGACTTGCACGGTTTGAAACTCCCACTAGGGTTAAGGGAGGGATAATGGGACTTTCTTAACAGTTTTTCCAGGCGAGACACAGAAGAGGATGAGAGTTGGGGCTTGAAGCCTGTCAGCAGTCAAACATCAAAACAGACTCAGAGTTTTTATTACTTGTGGGTAAGGGGTGGGGGGCAAGTTGGGAAGTAGAGGTGCAGAGGACTACTATTTCATTAAATCATTGAGTACCTTTTACTGAATCAAAAAATGACTTGGATGGATCACTTTAAATAAGGAGAATGAATTTTTCTAAACCAGATAAAGCAGAGGCTCTGGAACCAAAGAGACCTGTATTTAAACATAAACTGTACCATTTCCTATGTGTGCAACTTTCACAAATTATTTTAAAGTCAGTTAACTTTGTTTTCTCATCCCTGGAGTGAGACCAACATACCTTCAGTGGCAACTTTAAATGGGACCTTTCATAACTGTAAATTGAAAAACATTCCTGAATCTTTGCAAGGTTCTCAGTACCTGTTTTCAATATAAGATTGATTGAATAAGAAAGCAACCAAACCTAATAGATCAAAAGGCAAACATTCCAATAAATACAAAATTATTGGAACAAATAAATGTTGCTATCATGATGCTTATGTTAACCCATGTTGTGAGACATATTTACCATTTTTAACTGATTGATATTTTCTTAGGTTTTAAAGAGGAGGAAAAATCATATCAAGTTATCACTTGGCTTCCACCTGAAGATTATAACAAAGAATTTATGAACTTTTTTGATTCCTTTATGAAAGACGCTTTGGATGGGAGGTAATTTCTTTTTAGTGTTTGAACCAAAGAGTCACTCTTTTAGTGAAACAAATGAATGGATGGATATGTGTATGCTTGGACTGAGGATATGAGAAAGGGATTGATGAATGGATGGATGGATGGATCGATGGATGGGTGAAGGGATAGATGATGAGCGGATGGTTGGGTAAACAAATGTTTCTCACCAAAATATCCAATCCAGTCTCTGGGGATTCTTTCTTACTCTGTACTGTCTTCTGCTCTAGGCATGAATATATCTGTGTAGAAAGTGGAGCTTGTTCTTTCTGGTACTCCCTTGCAATACTTCACTTACAATTTTGTCTATAATCTCTGCAAAGCAGAAGCATAAGCACCTCAATAGGGAAATGAGAACCACCTTTTCCCACTGATTTTTCCTCTTTTTTCCTCACATGTATTCACTATTGAAGGGAAGACTTGTGAGCATTGAATTGTAGTACTCGACCTTCTGGCCATGTAAAGTCTTTTTAAAAAGCAATCAGCCTCATGCAAAACAAGACATGAAGCTAATTCCTTTTGCTTCATCTTGAATGAAAAGGAATGTGTAACTCCCTAAAATTAAACATAAAAGTGGAAGTACAGAAATCCATGTCTATCTGGGTTAATTACAGTGGCCTTCCTCCTTCCTTTGACCTTGAAAATTCTATATACTAATCAAGTTCCTGCTCAAATCTGACTTTTTCCCTAAAGCCTTCTTTCCTCCCTCAAATTGGAAGATCCCAGGCCCTCCTGTACAGGTCTGATCTGACCTCCTTCTTTGACACTCACTGTTAGTCTGTATCGTCTTGAATTGTTCATTACATATTTTAAGTATATGCTTTGTCTCTTCTCCCCTAATTTAATATATTTTAGGACAGGTATAGGTAACCGTGCATTCTTGAAGTATTTTTTTCTATGTATTAGCTAAATTTGAAATATGATTAATGAACTATATGCTAGGAATTTTTACAGCATTACTGATATTATCTAAAATATTTGGCAACCACTCCTATGTTACTTGAAATCTTTAAAAATACCCAGCAATAGATGGCTTCAGCCAGTTACTTCTGTTATGAGATTTGAAGTTTACCCTGAAGATCAGGCAGAGATTTGCATATTGCTAATGTGTTCATCACACCTATGGGGTGTGATGCTGCAGTGGTGCACAATTACAAGTGTGCCAAGGTGTTGATTCTCTTGCTCCTCCAGGCAGCCGGCAGGCCCCTGATGTCTTGAGCCCTTGCACCTGTTACCTCTGGTGCCTTAAAGTGCAGGTGGGCATCCTCATCTATTTCCCCACAAATTAGACAGACAAGAAAAATGATCACGTTCCACACAGGCAGTGATGGGAAAGCATCACAAGAAGATAGGTCTCTGGAGTAATCCCATAGACAAAGTTTTAATTACTTGTCAGTAAGCTTTGCCATTATCTTCTGTGGATACCACAGCGTGCACTGAATTGGAAAGGCTAATACCATATTTCAAAACCAGGGTTTGTTTTCGTTGCTTAACCCATGGGCAGAATTTCTATTTTTTAGCTGAGATTTTTAATTCTAATACCATCAAGGAATCCCTTGGGTGAGGTGATCTGTCATATGCGGAATGCATGGTGATTTTAAAAATATGTCAATATGTTTGGGACTGTGTCATCGAGTAACTTCCACAGTATGGCTGAATAACAAGATAATCACTTATAAAGAGTCAGTATGTAAGTGAAGGTTAAGGAAAACATCTCAGAATTTACCAAGTAGAAAGAGATCTGTGAGGTCTGCTGTGGTCATAGTGATACTGGATTCAAACATCAGTTCCTTACCCACCACACAAGAGGGGCCAAGTAAACCTGGAACACCAGGCTTATGGCAGAAGGTTTTTATTTTGGGTGCTGTGAGCCAGGAGATGAGAGTGAGCCCTCAAATTCATCTTGTCTCCCCAAAATATGGGAGGCAAGGCATTTTAAAGGTTGCAGGGAATGTGGCTGCCTGTAGGGAGGGGGAGCCGGTGGCCTTGCCTGTTGGCACTTTCCTACCAGCCTGCATTTGGCTTTGTGAGGCTGCTTTCAGAGAGGGAGATGGTGAGATAAGGGAATCCACAGGTGGATGTCCTTGGTTGTCTGCCTCCTTGGTGGATGGTGGATTCTGGTGCCAGGAAGCTGAGGAGTTGGGGTCTGGGAAGCTTCAGCTTCTTGATATTCTCTGGATATCAGTTTCCCTATAATAAAACTTCAAAGGACCTGTAACTAGCCAAAAATGTTAGCAAAAGGCCACCTGGGCTTTAACAATTTATAACTTCTTTTCTCAAAGATTGGCAGCTGAGCTAACATCTGTTGCCAATCTTGTTTTTCTTTTCCTTCTTCTCCCTAAAGTCCCCCAGTACATAGTTGTATATTCTAGTTGTGGGCCCTTCTAGCTCTGCTATCTGGGATACTGCCTCAGCATGGCTTGATGAGCACTGCTGAGGAAGACTGGCCCTGAGCTAACATCCATGTCCATCTTCCTCTACTTTATATGTGGGATGCCTACCACAGCCTGGCTTGCCAAGCAGTGCCATGTCAGCACCCGGGATCCGAATCAGTGAACCCCCGGGCTGCCGAAGCAGAGTGTGCGCACTTAACTGCTGCACCACTAGGCTGGCCCCTGAGTGCTTTTGGTTTTAACCCCATATATGCTGGGTTTAATGTAGGAAAACTGATATCAGGGCCAATATCAATAGAAGGCTCCCAGAGGAAAAGGCCCAACAGTGGCAATTTAATTTCAGTTAAGGTAATTCAAGTGTGCCTGTGGATTTCAAGGACTGAGAATTCCAAGACAAATTTTCTGATGAACTGGCTTTGGGATCTTTTGGGATTTGGATTGGAGGGGAGAAGGGAGGGGAGGAAGGAAACACTCTCAGAAGTAGAACATCTGCCAGCCTGACTGAGAAGAGGGTGTTAAAGGGCAATGGTGGAACAGAATGCTGCTGCTCCGTGTGGTCTTGCTCACCTGGGAAATTTCTTTGTAGCCCAAGATTCCTTATGTATTGTGAAATTAACGCCTCGAACTAATGTTTATCACTGATTTTCTTTCTCTCAGAGACTCATTTGCAGACTTTTTAAAGTTGATGGAACTATTGAGTCTTCAGTGCAGTCATTTGCTAAAGAGAAATGATATCATGGACTCCTTAAAGAATGAGAACTTCGACCTGGTGATAGTTGAAAGTTTTGACTTCTGTCCTTTCCTAGTTGCTGAGAAGCTTGGGAAACCATATGTGTCCATTCTCCCCTCCTCGTTTGATGCTGTGGACTTTGGACAACCAAGACCTCTGTCTTATGTGCCAACGTTACATTCCTTCCTGACTGACCATATGGATTTCTGGGGCCGACTAAAGAATTTTCTGATGTTTTTAAATTTCTCCATGAGGCAATGGCAAATCCACTCTAAATTTGACAACACCATCAAGGAGCATTTCCCCGAAGGGTCTAGGCCAGTTTTGTCTCATCTTCTAAAGAAAGCAGAGTTGTGGTTTGTGAACTCTGACTTTGCCTTTGATTTTGCTCGGCCTCTGCTCCCCAACACTGTGTATGTTGGAGGCTTAATGGCCAAACCTGTTAAGGCAGTACCTCAAGTAAGTAAAACTTTAGCTCTCAATATGGGCTTCATGCAGAGGTCTTCTGTGCAGAGCTGGTGGCTGCCTCTGGCAGTGTAATCCTGAGAGTGAAGGCAAGTGAGGCTCCTAGGGCACACTTCTTAAGGAAGTACTCATTTTCAGGGTCATGCAAGTGCAGTGATAGCACTAGTACAATCCTAAGATTGAGGACTTCCTTAAATGGTACTCCAGGGTCTTCTCTTGCCTCACCCTAGTCCAGGTCCTGGCAGGATAAGCCTTTTAATAAGTTGATAATTTTTGTTCACATTTGTAAGATCATATGGATGGTAAGTATGCAGTAAGCATCTGTCACATGCAAGAATTGTTAAGGAGGTGAGTTCTTCACAATGAAACACACAACACTGTGAGACAGGCTGTAACCAAGGCGGGACTACATGGGACTGACTGTAGGCATCATCTCCAGTATCCCCAGCCTGTAGAGCTCTGGTTCCCTGGTTCAACTAGACCTCCTGATTTGGCTGATCTGGGGTCTAGCCTGGGCATTGTCAGTTGTAAAAGCTGCTTAGTCATTTTTGAATGCATAGATTCAGAAGCACTGTTAGAAGTTTTCAAAATGGTGGGAGCTGAGATTAGTTGGCTCTCTGTTGCCTATCAGCACTGGTTTGACATTATATGAAATTTATCTTTTATACATATTGCCACCTAGAGGGTAGTATGACGATCTCCATTTTAATAAACAAGAGGACAGAGGCTCAGGTGGTGCGAGTGACTTCTGCACTATTTTTCATTTCAGAGCCAAGAAGAGCCCTGATTTGTCCGGGCCTTTCAGACGCTAATGTGTCTACCTTTCCACTACTGACTTTGCATTGAATGAGCAGAAAGAGTTGAGGAATGATCCATGGGCTAGATGGGCTCTGAGTTGGTGGCAGGATGTTTTAGGGATGGAGGTGAGAGGAGAGGCATTTCAGGACGGGAGAACATGGAGTCCCAAGTGTGGAGGTAGAAGTGAGATGACCATGACTCTGGGTTCCTTGGGTGACTCTGTCTAAACTAGAGAGTGGAAGATTCAATTGCACAAATATAACCAGGCCAGATTGCAGAGGTCTTACCCAGAAGATTGACTCCAGCCTGGGCCATAGGGCCAGGGGAGGGAATTGTTAAGCAGGAGCATAATGGGAGTGAGGGTTGCAATGGCTGTGAGATAATGGAGGCTTTTCTCAATTTATCTTTTCTGTATTTTCCAATTTCTATGTAATGGTCTTATGTTGGTTTTTTTTTTGAAGAAGAAGATTGGCCTTGAGCTAACATCTGTGCCCATCTTCCTCTACTTTATATGTGGGATGCTGCCTCAGCGTGGCCTGAAGAGCAATGCATAGGTCTGCACCCAGGATCCGAACCAGCAAACGCTGGCCCACTGAAGCAGAGTGCGTGAACTTGACCGTTAAGCCATGAGACTGGCCCCCTTATGTAGCTTTTGTAATTATATAAGGCTGTTTTAAAGTCATCCTTTGAGATGGTAAATTAGGCAATGTTATGCTGGATGGAATCAACCCAACAGAATGAGAGTGTAGGAGCTGGGAAGGAGGCACAGAATCCCAGAGAGAGTCAGAGTCCTAAGAAACATTTGGAAGTAAGAATTGACAAAACTGCTGTTAAAGGCAAGATGGCAACATTAGGTCACTACCCTCCTTAAGAATTGCCTGAGGAAATTGAAAAAGTTGCTAATGTGCCCAGGCCTGGGGTTGGTGCTGGGCATTGCCATTTTTAAAAGTCTTCCCATGTGGATATAATTTGCAGTCATGTGGGTGAACCACTGAGGTAGGAGATGAACTACAAAGATCAGTGACTGAGAATATCATGGAATATCAGAGCAAAGCATGTGACATGGCGCATTGGGTGTGGGTGGCTAGGTGCCTTCCCTATTCTGCCTCCACTTCTTATGCCAGAGGTCTTCTCCCAGCCTCTCCTCTCTAACCTCCAGAAGACCCACCTCCCACTGCTGGACCCTGATCCCCACTGGAATTCCTCCTTACACCACGACATCTGGTCTGGCTTTGGAAAACTCCCAAGTGCCCATGTCTCCATGCGCCCAAAATGAGTAGAGAGATGGCTCTGATTCTAGTGTCACGGTTTCAAAGAGGAAAAATGTTCCCACCAACACAACCGGGACGTGCATAATGCAGAGGATACTGAGCTGTCCCGGGAGCTATGATAATAGATTCAGGACAGTGAGCTCTAGGAGTGACAGGAAGGTGTCTTCAGTAAATAAGCTAGCTTTCATTCCTCACTATGCTGGGTTTCATAAACAACTTTGTAAATCTCTTTTCCTTTCTTTCCTTTCTCCAGGAATTTGAGAATTTCATTGCCAAGTTTGGAGACTCTGGTTTTGTTCTTGTGGCCCTGGGCTCCATGATCAGTGGCTCTTCATCCCAAGAATTTCTCAAGGAGATGAACACTGCCTTTGCTCATCTCCCTCAAGGGGTCTTATGGAGGTGTAAGCCTTCTCATTGGCCCAAAGACATCAAATTAGCAGCAAATGTGAAAATTGTGGACTGGCTTCCTCAGAGTGACCTCTTGGGTGAGGACTACCCGGGTCTACTTCTCTCTTATCATTTACATGTCTTTAGGGCTCCTCAGGGCTCTGACCTCTAGTTGGGCAAACCCATCATCATGAGAAGGAGCTGCTAAGAGCTAAAGACAAGTCTCCTGGGGGCAGAAGCAGCCAGCTGGAGTTCTTGGGGAATCAGGCTATACTTCCAGTGAGATCAGATGCCAAAACAGCCATCTCCCCTTCAGTCTTTTCTATCCCAGGGTGGATGTTAGCAGCAATTAAAGTCACATTGACTTAAGGCATTCGGTCTTGAACAAGGTCACCTACATACAGGCCAAAATAACCCATGAAATCTGAGAACACATACCAGAGGCACATTGCCACTGTATTTAGTGTCTTCATGAGCACCTGTTCACCCATGTCCCCTTACACACACACACACAGATACATCTTCCTTAGCTGCTAAAGTGTGAATGACTTCTACCTTCACAACACTGATATACACAGTGTCTTTAGGATGTGCCAAAATACCTCAGTGTCAAGCTGAGTTACCTTATAGCCAGTTATTTGGTCTATTGAGCCTCTAGTCCTAGAGAGTCTCCTTATTCCTCAATAGGTTTGCTCTGTGCCCACTGATGCTCCTTAGAGACTCCTCACTGCCATGGCCACTGGCTAGATCAGAGTCTCTTAACCATGATTATGACTCAAAATCATCTGGGGAATTTAAGAAACAGATTCCTCATTCCAATTCTGCAAATGTATTTCTCTAATCTGGGGTGGAGCACATGATTCTTATTTGAAAGAGACATAAGGAGATTCTGATGCGCATTCCAGTTGAGTGGCACAGGCTGACAGGAACTCTTCATTATCAGCAATCATTTTAGTTAGCTCTAAATAAGCGTTGGATGAAAACACTGGAACTGGAAGTACTGAGGTGTAGGTTCTAGTCTTTGCTTTCAAGGATCTTCTCATATATTTGAGGAGAAAACCCAAACACTGTAAGTTTTATGAGTGCCACATATATTGTGATGTTAATGAATGTGTTAGGAATTCTGAGAAGTGGAAAATTAGTTGGCAAGTGAGAAAAGATTGCTCAAGAGAAAGAAACAGAGAAATGCAAACAAGAGATGAGAGAAGCAAAGAAAGGCAGTGGGATGACAGAAGGATGGATGGGTGGATGGATGGAGATACATGCCTTGCTTAGCATGATTCTCTACAGAATTCATTGGGTTATCAGTCTTAGTTGGGTTCTATCTTTGGCAAGGAGTCTCTGTACAAAGGCAAGACTTGGAATCCTGTATGTTGGAACACACACCTTGAATGTGTATGAAGCAAAATTATCTTTACAATGGTTTGAACACAATTTGAGAGTCCATTGTTATTTTCTTCTGCCCTTTCTGCTTTACTTGGTATTTTGAAACTTTTTATCCTCAAATGTTCTGCACTCACTCTTATTTGGACAGCTCACCCTCACATCCGTCTCTTTGTCACCCATGGTGGGATAAATAGCATCATGGAGGCCATCCAACATGGCGTTCCCATGGTGGGGATTCCCGTCTTTGGAGACCAGCCTGAAAACCTGTTCCGAGTAGAAGCCAAAAACTTTGGTGTCTCTATCCAGTTAAAGCAGATCAAGGCTGAGACACTGTCTCTGAAGATGAAGCAAGTCATAGAAGACAAGAGGTATGTGGCTCTCTGGGCTTGTGGTCACGTAGGCTGAATGAAGACATCAAACATGAAGGGCGACATGTGTGTCTTTTTTGCAATAAAAAATGCAACTTCCAAGATATGGAATAATATGTGTGCAATGTTAACAGCTGACCTCTTTCCTCTGTGAGCAAAACTAGGCAATTTAGGTAAATGCTAAGAATAGTTTTCTGCTTTATGGGTTGTGAGGAAACCAAACTACTTACGCAGGTTCTCTCTGAGAGGTCTTATTAATTGGGGTGCTTTAAGTAGAATCCAACTGGGTAGGAGGTGGCCTTCCTGTACCAAATGTGCCACCCTGTTCCTTACCTCAGGACCTTTGTCTGAGCTGGTGCCTAGAGCACGCCTTCCCTTCTCTTCACAAGGCTGGCTCCTTCATCACTTTTGGGTCTTATGTCCAGTGTTACCTCCTTAGAGAGGCCATCTTTGTTTTTCATTACTATCTAGACTCCTCTCCTGCCACTCCGATCTTCATTCATTGTTTCCTTCTTGACATTCCTCAGGATCTGAGTACTTCATTTCTTTAGGTTTTAATTTATTGTCTGTCTCCCACACTAGAAAGTAGAGAGTAAGCGCCCCAGGACAGCATGTGTCTCTTGTTTTCCACAATGTTCCCAGCACCCAGCACAGGGCCTGCCACAAAGTGAGTCTGAAGGAATTTCTGTTAAGTGAGCCAACAAAAGGGCCCATTGATCTCTTAGTTGACTTCCCATCCAGCACAATGATCTCAAGTGAAGAGAAAAATATGTGTATATTTTTTATAACTAAGAGAGACTGAATAAGTTGGAGTTCAAGGGCACAAACCTCAATCAGACCTCAAGACCTAACATATTACCTTGCGTGTAGGAACCCCACAAGTTGTTCTTATTTAGATGAGTAGGAAACAGCCATACAGCTTGTGATTCTTAGCCCTAGAAAAGGTGTTAAGTTCCAGGGGTCAGCAAACCCAGAAATTTCATGTATATTTGATATGTAATTGTTGCAATTTTCATTTTCTGAAGAATGGTTTTCTAACATTTTTGGTTTTGAAATACCTAGACCCAAAATGGCCATGAACTTCTGACCCCTGTGAAGGAGTCATTTGGTCTGGGATCGTCCCCAGACATGCATCAGGGCTGGCTTCATAACTTGTGGTGGCAGATGTAATATGGAAATGTAGAGCCCCTTGTTATGAACTTTAAATATTTCCAGCTGGTGACAGCAGAGAATTAAATCAAGCACAGGACCCATCTAAGTGTGGGGCCCTGTGCAAATATGCAGGCTGCAGCCCATGGAGCTAGTGCTGGTCAACATGATGCTCTGAAGGGGCAGGAAAGTGCTGGTGTCCTCCTGGGCCACAATCTCTAGAGTCACATGAGTCGCTAGTCCAGACATAAGCTCAAAGTAGGTGTGCACTGTCTCTATCTCTCCCTCTCTCTAAATTACATTATGTGTATATTTTTATATAGTATATTATGTCTCCTTGTGGTAGAGACTAGTTCTTACAAACTTATTCGATTTTTATAGTTTCTCCCTTTTAGCACTAAGTGTAGATCATAGCATGTTGGTACCGGTTGGACCTTTTTCAAGGGGACAGAGCTAGCTAGTGGCAAGCCCAGGCCAAGGACTTTTCCTTGAAATGGAGCCTTTGTGCGTATGGTGGGAAGTGCCTGTGTGTGATACAAGGACTCTAAGGCTTCTGAGACCACAAGAGTAACGCCCCGCCTCTGTCTCTACCAACAGGTACAAATCTGCAGCCATGGCCGCCAGCATCATCAGACGCTCCCACCCCCTGACTCCTGCCCAGCGACTGGTGGGCTGGACCAACCACATCCTGCAGACAGGGGGTGCAGCGCACCTCAAGCCCCATGCCTTCCAGCAGCCATGGTATGAACAGTACCTGCTCGATGTCTTCTTGTTCCTGCTGGTGCTCACCGTGGGCACCATGTGGCTCTGTGGGAAGCTGCTGGGCATGGTGGCCAGGTGGCTGTGTGGGACCAGGAAACTGAAGAAGCCCTGATGCCAAGAGTGGCCTGGGGTGGCAGTATTTGGGGGGGGTCACCGTTTCTTGGGAGGTTCCCACTAGTTCTGGCAAGCCCTGTTCTCCACATCATATCCACTTGCTAATTGTGCTATGAATTCCTGCTCACTGGCTTCTTCCTATGATCAGATTTCTTTACTCAGCACTTGTGGCCTTCTTTATTTTCCAGTTAGCAAGGACTATTCTGTGATTCTGTCCCTGGGTCATTTGGACCAGTGACCCTCAAACTTTAAGCCTTGAAGCCTACCTTCCTTATCATGCCCCTTATTCAGGCACTGAGCCTGAACCATTCCAGCTTCCACGGCCAGTATCTTCTGAGCCTCTTTCCATCTTTCCTGCCTCCACCACTTGTCATGGAATAACACCTAAGATGGGCACTTTCCTAATTCTTTCATTTTCTATTTGTTTCTCCTTTAAACTCTCTTCCAAGTTCAGGAAGCCTGTCCTACACATCTGCCTTCAGGGCCAGAAACACCCTTGCAGGACCGTGTCTGGCTCCTGCCTTGGTTGCTGCAGAGAGCTCCTTCCTTGCTGGTCAGGTGTGGAGGCTGCAGAGTAGTCAGGGGCTGAAGTCGCCTTGGTCACTGTGTTTCATTGCAGTGAGCTGTCTTCTAATTTTCCCATTAAAAAAAATAAAGTCATGAGAAAGAAGTTCATTTCTTTTTAAACTGAGTGTGCTTTTGTGCCTCTTGACAGTTGAGCCTTTCTCTACATGACATACTCTTGGGAATTGCATCCACCTGATAGTAATAGAAACCAGAAAAAAAGTGGCTGTGACAGCTAAGAGTTTTCTTCTCTTTCTTTTGTTTTTTGCCTCATGTAAAAGAGATCTGCAGGTAGGCAGGCAGTGCAGGGCTGGCATGGTGGCTCCATGATGTGCTCAACAGTGCAGATTTCCTGTCTGGTTGATCTGCCTTCTTCAGCAGGTAGCTTTCATCCTCAAACTCACCCTGGTTTTGCCAGATAGTCTTTTTGTATCCAACCAGCACCTGGAAATTTGGGCAAGACAAGGGAAAATTGGGAAAAGTGAATTAATCAGGTCCTTGCCAGCTGAGTCAGCCCTCATTAAAGAGATTTCCCAGACACTCCAGCCACCCAAAGACTCCACTTACATCCCATTCACCAGGCCTGAGTCTCGTGACCACCCCTACCTGCACAAAAGGTTGAAGAAATGTCCCCATTTCCATTTCCTGCTGCTGGGTTGGGTGTTGTTAGAAAGAAAGACAAAGGACAATGAATAATGGGAGGAAACTAGAGCCTCGACCACATGTGGAGCTCAGGCAGGAAGTGCTGAATAGATGTCTTGTTCCACCTGTGACCCTGTGACTTAGTGACCTCAGGGAAAGTCTTATACCCACTGTAAATGCCCCAGGTGGAAAGCAGACCTTTCAGAGTGGTGAACAGGCAAAATAGCAACAGCAGTCCTTTACCGTGGTGAAGTGTGTTATGTTTTCCTGGTTCTTTCATCTCCTTTCTGCCATTTAACTGGGTAGATGTGTCTAAGCAGCCCAAGTCAAGGAAGCAGGTACTAGCAGGGGCCACCACAGATGGAGAGGGAGCCATGGTGCTAATTAAGAAGAGAGCAAGAAAACCTGCTGCCTCCTCCATCCAAGACACAGGGCTTGGGGAGTGGAGATGGGCTGGTTTGAGCCCCTACTGGTCCCTCTTGTGGGTTCCTCTTTGCAATGAATAACCTGCCCTACCACATGGTGGTCCTGGCTGGTGGACCCTCCCGCCAAGGTGATTCCACGCCCACGCGTGCAGAGGGGAGTTTGATCAGCTAGGGAATTCTCTTGGGGTATTTTGTTTTAGGCGTATTTTTTTCCATAAGACCTAGGGAGCCTCCTTTGTCCATGCCAGCCTTTAAATTAGTTAATCATTTATTTTTTATAAGTATTCAAATGGAATATTTAGAACTTTAGAGACACAGATCTGTCAGAGCGAATTTTTCTATACATTTCTTCAAATTTTATCTCAAGATAGCAGTAATTAGCAATCAGATACCACTTGCATTAGTGATTCAATCCTCTGGGTTTTCTTTTTCCTGATTAAAAATCCAAGATAAATTTTAAGAGATCTTGTGTTAGGACAAATGCAAAGAAGAGAAGCTTCCACAAACAAGAGTGGTAGACACCTCCAGGTGACGGAGACCCTCCCTTGTCTGTAGATGAGATCCTTGAGAGGGATGGCACCCAGTGACCACTATTCCTTTCTCATTTTGATTGAGTGGTGAGTCTTTTCTGTACTCTACAGTGATTTCACAAATAAGCAAGCCTACAAATATAACGGAATAGAGCTACAGACGTAAAGACCAAATAATAATTTGTTTCATTTCATTCTTTCCCCTTGTCATAATTTCTCTCCTGGAATTTTATTGAGCAAGGCTTTTTGTTCCATATTCCTTTAGTGACCATTTATGAACTTCGTATTGCCTCAGATGAAAGATATTGTCATTGAGAAATCAACTAGCCAGCAGCAACTGAAAGCCTCGGCAGAGGGGCTTAAGTCAGTGGCCTTCAACCTGGGCTCTCTGCGCCTTAATGTGTGCATGAAGACCTTTCCAGGGCTGAATGGCACACAGCCTCTAGAAACAATAAGTCTCCACCTATGTGTACGCTACTTTCCTAACACTGGTCTGCCTAACACCGTGATGTGTTTATTTGATTGAATCTGTTTCCTGTCACACTTTTCACAATTTCCTCTTATTTTGCAAAAGAAACACACAGCTTTTACGCATCCCTATTCTCAGCATGGTGCACTGCCCCAGGGTTGAAAAACAGGGGTACCAAATAGACAGTTCGAAATGTAATGACTAAGCAAGAACTCTTTGTCATTAAAATGATTTGGAATTCTTTGTTTTTAACAAAAATAAAGAATGAACTTTGATTTTTCAGCTATTAGACCATTAAAAGTAACTTTTCATGATGGATTTCTGTGTGATTTTTGGCGTATCATTTTCAAGATGGTCATAATAAAACTCCTACTACTCTTGTTACTTATTGATGTGAATAATTTTTTCATTTATAACTTATATAGATATAAAAATATCTCATTCCAGAATTAGATAATTTTTATCTAGAGACACATGGATTAATTTTAAAAGATTTGAAAATAGCCCTTTATCTCATTGTAAGATGTGTATTTTGTGTTTGGTAATTATTAATCAAATTGGAAATATGTGGGGTGTTTTTGCTAATTTAATGCTTTTAATAAAATTTAGAAAGATAATTTGGTAAAAATATTCATCTCTTAAAGCCTCATTCTTATAGGAAATAGAAATATTACTTTGAATTTGAATACATATTTATGATGCTTAAGGTTATAATAGAATACCTGACATAATTCTTTCAAGGATAAATTCATAGAGAATAGAATTGAATTCTCTGAAGAAAGTGGAATAGAAATAATAATTCAAGGAAACTATGGAATGATGTAAAATTTCCAACTGATAGTGAGAAGCTTCTTTATCTATGTCAGGAATGGATGGTCGCGAGTATCAAACTGCTGAGACATTAACTGACTGCATCAATTGAACAGAGTGACATAACTGTTTACTTTAAAATCACAATATTTTATTGCACCAGAAATGACATCCTACTCAATTATTTAACTTGTGATGAGAGATTTTAGAAGTCAATTTAAAAATGTATTTTTACAAAAGTATTGTTAGCTACAGTTGAGAAAAAAAATTGAATATCACAATTTTTTTTTCACATGGACTTACACAAAAAGAGTTATTTTTCCTACATAAAAAGTAGATGGGAGGTAGGCAACTGCTGGCCTTGTTTCAATACCTCTGCAATGTCAAGAAGAATGCGTTTACAATTCTTGCCCATTAACTCATGGTTACAAGATGGCTGCCCAGCTCCAGATATTATGTGCATCTTCCAAGAAAGACACAAAAGGAGAATGGGTTAGTATGAACTGTGTGTATCCCTTTGATCAAGAGAGCACACTTCCCACAGAATTATATTTCCCCCTCCTCCCAGCCAACAAACTTCTGTCCTCATTGCCCAGAATTCTGTCACCTGGCTACTCAAGGCTGTAGGGGAAGCTGGGAAAGTCTCTGCATTAGCAGCTGGAGAAGACAAAGAGAGCTGCAGGTGAGTTTGGGTTACCCAACCCACAGTGTCTGAAGCTGATGGCAGATGGCCAAAAAACCCTCCACAATGCTCGACACTTCAAAACAGAATTTTCTGTGTTCTGTTGTTTTCTCCTGGTCTGTATTTATAAACCAAAGCAGCCAGCAATCTCGGACATGATAGAAAATAAAGCTCTTTGTCTCCTAGTTACAGTGTCTGACTGGGCCTAAGGCAGCACCTTGCACAGAGTTGGTCTCAGTGACTTTCTGAGTGTGCTGGGGCCACAGGCAGGGAGAGGGAGGGGATGATCTCCATCATGGAGCCCAGCCCTCGATTCTTGTGCAGATGAGAAGGGGGAAGGGAATTGTGGCTGTTGATTCCAAGGACAGCATCTCCCTCAAAGGTCTATTGCCATAAACCAGTGGGCACCAAGCCTTAAGTGGTGTAGGAAGGTTGCCCAATTTGGTGTTCTGTTGAAAATGTGATTTGAAATTGGATTCTCTTTTTAATTAACATGGCTCTGAAATCTCCTTTGCAAAAGACTTTGTGCTTGTGACCAGAGGTAAGGATCAACACCAAAATGTCTACACATGTGGGAGAATGGGGACTTTACGCTTATCAATAGGTGCTAGAATCAACTTGAGCATTCATGCATACGATATCCTTATTAAGCCTACCCGACTCTTTGCCAACTCAACCTTTGCATTGAGTATGCAATACTAATGGAAAATAAAACCTAAATAGTTAAGAATAATGTCAGACAGAAAAAGACTTTAGGTGAAAAGTGTTACTAGGGACAAAAGTGGTGCTTTCATAATGAAGATTAATTGTTTCCCTGGGAAGATATGGTACCTGAAAGCATGATTGTAAATGTGTGTGCATCTGCTGATGTACGCTGAAAGTGTATACAGCAAAAATTGAAATAATAAGAAAAATGAGAATCATAGTGGGAGAGTTTAAAGACTTTTTTAATGATATGTTTCTAACATTCATAAAAGTAGAATTTCCCATGCCCAACACTTAGCTTCAATGAATACTAACTCTTGACAGATTTTCTTTCCTTTGTATTCTCACCCACTCTCAACCTTGCCTGCATCCCTCACTCCCTATCGTTTTGAACCCAGTCCCAGACATCATAACACTTCATCTATAAATGTTTCAGAATGTATCTTGAGACAAGCAATCTCTTTTTAAATAACCAAAATTACATTGTGAAACTTCTCCAAATTGATAGTTACTACTTAATATCATCACATATTGTGTTCCTGTTTCTCTCCATATGGATAAGTGTTTGGAGTTTGTTTGAATCATACCATCTAAAATTTTAGTATTCCTGATACCTCACCCTTCACATCTCCTTGCCTATTGGATTTTCCTGGGTAGCATTTGCCATTAACATACTATATATTCTATTTGTTATTGTGTTTAGCATCTGTCTGCCCAGCAGAACAGTACCTGAAATATAAATAGGTATTGATTTAATTGTTGAATAAATGCATAAGTCTGGAATTAGATTAAAAAATCCTTTATTTTCCTAGTACACTATGAGAGGTACAAGAGTAATATATGGGCTGGAACCTTGTGGTGCCTGGTAAAGCCCCACTTCTCTCTCTCTCACTACAGTGAGCATGGCTATGTGAAGGATGCTCACATGTATAAGAATGTATTGCTTTATATTCAAATGGAAAAATAAGACCTATAGACAGAAGACAGTAATAGTACAGACAGAACTAATGACCCACTTCATCTTGTGGCAAGGAATCCATTGAAGGCCTTTCTCTGCCTTTTTTTTTTCATTTTTAATTTAAGTATTCATTATTGAGTTATAATTGAAATATAATGTTATCTTACTTTCAGGTGTACAACTTAATGATTTGTTGTTTGTATGTGTTGCAAAATGATCACCACAATAAGTCTAGTTAACATCAGTTACCACAAATAGCTACAAATGTTTTTTACTGAGAAGAGAACTTTTAAGATCTACTCTCTTACTAACTTTCAAGTATGCAATACAGTGTTACTAGTGATAGTCATCATGCTGTACAGTATGTCCATATGACATTTATTTTATACCTGGAAGACTCTACCTTTTGACTCCTTTCACTCATTTTACTCACCTCCCATCCCCCACCTCTGGCAACCACCAATCTGTTCTCTGTATGTTCGAGCTCGGTTTGTTTGTTTTGGTTTAAGATTCCACACGTAAGTGAGATCATGTGGTATTTGTCTTTCTCTGTCTGACTTATTTCACTTAGCATGATGCCCTCAATATCCATCCATGTATTTGCAAATGGCAAGATTTCGTGCCTTTTAAGGCTGAATAGTATTCCATTGTGTGTATATATATATATATATATATATATATATACACACACACACCACAATTTATTTATCCATTCATCCAGAGATGGACTCTTAGCTTGTTTTCTATCTTGGCTATTGTAAACAATGTGGTAATGAACATGGGGGTGCATATATCTTTTCAAATTATTGTTTTTGTTTTCTTCAGATAAATACGCAGAAGTGGAATTGCTGGATCATATGCTACTTCTATTTTTAATTTTTTGAGGAGCTTCCATCCTGTTTTCCATAGTGGCTGCACCACGTTATTTCCACCAGCAGTGCACAAGGGTTCCCTTTTCTTCACATCCTCACCAACACTTGTTATTTGTTATCTTTTTGATGATAGCCGTTCTAGCAGATGGGTGGTGATAGTTCATTGTGGTTTTGATTTGCATCTCCCTGATGATTAGGGATGTTGAGTACCTTTCCATGTATCTGTTGTCATCTGTATGTCTTCTTTGGAAAAATATATATTCATATCCTCTGTCCATATTTTAATTGGATTGTTTGGTTTTTGCTATTGAGTTGGATGAGTTCTTTATATATTTTGGATATTAACCCCTTAACAGATATATGATTTGCAACTATTTTCTTCCATTTGGTAGGTTGCCTTTTCATTTTGTTGATGTTTTCTTCTGATGTGCAGAAACTTTTTAGTTTGACACTGTCCCAGTTGTTTATTTTTCTTTAGGTTGCCTTTGCTTTTGGTGTCAAGTCCAAAAAATCATCACCAAGACCAATTTCAAGGAGCTTACCAGCTATGTCCTATGTTTTCTTCTAGGAGCGTTATGGTTTCAGGTTTTAAATTCAAGTCTTTTCTTTGCCTGTTTTAGAGTTGCACTGAAAAGCTTTTCTAAAGCCAGTCGTGTTGATGATAGAAAATGCAAAGATGATTTCTGGGGTTTGCATGCCATGTCCTTCCCAGGGCTGACGTTACAAGGGGGTAGAATTATAAAATGTTCTCACCTTGTGCCTAAGGAGACTGTCCAAAGATCCCCAGTCCTATTTTATGACGTTCATTCAGAATTACAGACTCAGCTTTAGATGCTCAGTCCTCTGGGTAAAGACATGGACTTCCTGAGTTAGGACTCTAGCATCTCTTCCTGAACAAATTACATTCTTAATTGGCCTTCAGCTTTTATACCCTGCAACTTTACTGTATTTGTTAATTATTTTTCATAGTTTTTTTGGTGGACTCTTGAGAGTTTTCAGTATAGAATTCTGTCACCTGCAAATAGTGACAGCTTTAATTCTTCTTTGTCTACTTGGATCCCATTTATTTCTTTTTCTTGTCTAATTGCCCTGTCTGGGACTTCTAATATTATGCTGAATAGAAGTGATAAGAGTGAGCATCCTTGTCTTGTTCTCAGTGGGATAACTTTCATTTTGTCACCATTGAATATGATGTTGGCTCCGGATTTCTCATACGTGAGCTTTGGTATATTGAGGTACTTTGCTTCTGTATCCATTCTATTGAGAATTTTTATCATAAATGCATGTTGAACGTCAGCAAATTCTTTCTCTGCATCTATTGAGATGATCATGTGATTTTTATTTTTCAACTTGTTAATAGGGTATATCACATTGATTAATTTGTGGATATTGAACCATCCCTGCATCCCTGGAGTGAATCTCACTTGATTGTGGTGCATGATCTTTTTAATGTATTGTTGTACTTGATTTGCTAATAATTTGTTGAGGATCTTTGCACCTATGCTCATCAGTGATATTGGCCTGTAATTTTTCTTTTTTGGGTTGTCCTTGTCTGCTTTTGGTATCATATTGGTAACATAAGTAATGTTGCCCTTGTAAAATGATTCAGCAAGCATCTCATCCTCTTCAATTTTTTGGAAGATTCTGAGAGGATAGGTATAAAATCTTCTTTGCATGTTTGGTAGAGTTCACCAAAGAAGCTGTCTGGTCTTGAACTTTTTTTCAGGGGGAAGGTTTTTGATTACTGTTTCAGTGGTTTTACTTGTGATTGGTCTATTCAAATTTTCTATTTCTTCTTTTTTTTAATTTTTAATTTTTATTTTATTTATTTATTTTTTTTTTGAGGAAGATTAGCCCTGAGTTAACTACTGCCAATCCTCCTCTTTTTGCTGAGGAAGCCTGGCCCTGAGCTAACATCTGTGCCCATCTTCCTCTACTTTATACGTGGGGATGCCTACCACAGCATGGCGTGCCAAGCAGTGCCATGTCTGCACCCGGGATCTGAACCGGTGCACCCTGGGCCGCTGAGAAGTGGAACATGTAAACTTAACTGCTGTGCCACCAGGCGGGCCCTCTATTTCTTCTTGATTCAGTTTTGTGAGGTGGCATGATTCTAAGAATTTATCCAATCTGTTGGCATTTTGCTTTTTATAGTATTCTTTATAATCCTTTGTATTAAGGTGCTATCTGGTGTAATTTATCCTCTTCAGTTTCTGATTTTATTTATTTGAGACTACTCTCTTTTTTTCTTAGTGATTCTGGCTAAGCGTTTGCCAATTTGGTTTATCTTTTCAAATAACCATCTCTTAGTTTCAATGATCCTTCTTATTGTTTTTTAAATTGTCTATTTCATTTATTTCTGCTCTGATTTTTATTATTTCCTTACTTCTACTGACTTTGGGTTTTGTTTCTTCCTCTTTGTCTAGTTTTTTAAGGTACATTCAGTTGTATTTCAATACATTAATGAGGAACTTTCAGAAAGAGAAATCAAGAATACAATCAAGAATACAATCACAACAAAAAGAATAAAATATCTAGGAATAAATTTCCCCAAGGAGTTGATAGATCTATGCACTGTAAACTGTAAGACCTCATTGAAAGAAATTGTAGAAGATATAAAGAAACGGAAAGACATTCCTTGCTCATGGATTGGAAGAATAAATATAGTTAAAATGTTCATATTACCTAAAGCAATTTACAGATTGAATGCAATCCTAATCATAATCCATCCCAATTACATTTTTCATGGAAGTGGAACAAAGAATCCTAAAATTTCTATGGAACAATAAAAGATCCCAAATAGCCAAAGCAATCCTGAGAAAAAAGAACAAAGTTGGAGGTATTACATTCTCTGATTTCAAAATATAATACAAAGCTATAGTAATCAAAATAGCCTGGTATTGTCAGAAAAACAGGCACACAGGTAAATGGAGCAGAATTGAGAGCCCAGAAATAAAGCCACACATCTATGGATAGCTAATCTTTGACAAAGGAACCAAGAACATACAATGCATAAAGGATAGTCTCTTTCGTAAATGGTGTAGGGAAATCAGGACAGCCACATGGAAAAGAATGAAACTAGACCATTATCTTACATAATACACAAAAATTAACTCAGAATGGATTGTAGACTTGAATTTAAGACCTGAAACCATGAAATGCTTAGAAGAAAACGTAGGCCGTATGCTCTTTGACATCCATGATAGCGGGAGCTTTTTGAATACCATGTCTTCTCAGGCGAGGGAAAGAAAAGAAAAAATAAACAAACGGGACTACAGCAGAATAAAAAACTTTTGTATGGCAAAAGAAACCATCAACAAAACAAAAGGACAACCCACCAACTGGGAGAAAATACTTTCAAATCATATATCTGACAAGGAATTAATTTCCAAAATATATAATGAATTCATATAACTCAACAACAAAAAAATGGACACTCAATCAAAAAATGGTGGAGGATATACACACACATTTTTCCAAAGAAGATATACAGATGGCTAATAGGCACATGAAAAGATGTTCAAAATCACTAATTATTAGGGAAATGCAAATCAAAACTACAAGGAGATATCACCCCATGCCCAAGAGAATGGCTGTAATTAACAAGACAAGAAATACCAAGTTTTGGAGAGGATGTGGAGAAAAGCGAATCTTCATACACTGCTGATGGGAATGCAAACTGGTGCAGCCACTATGGAAAACAGTATGAAGATTTCTCAAAAAGTTAAATTAGGAAATACCATATGATCCAGCTATTCCACCTCTGGGTATTTATGCAAAGAACATGAAAACACTAATTGGATAAGATATACGTACCCCTATGTTCATGCAGCATGAGTTCACATTAGCCTAGACTTGGTTAGTCTAGCTAAAGGCTTTTCAGTTTTGTTTATCTTATCAAAAAATCAGCTCTTGGTTTCATTAATTTTTCACGTTGTTTTCTTAGTCTCTATTTCATTTATTTCTGCTGTGATTTTTATTATTTCCTTCCTTCTACTGATTTTGGTCTTTGTTCTTCTTTTTCCAGTTCCTTTAGGTGCACTGATAGATTGTTTCTTTGGGATTTTCTTGTTTGTTGAGGTGGGTCTGAATTGCTATAAACTTCCCTCTTAGAACCGCTTTTGATGTATCCCATAGATTTTGGCCTGTCATATTTTCATTTTCATTTGTCTCCAGGTATTTTTTTATTTCTTCTTTGATTTCTTCCTTGACCCAATCATTGTTCAGAGGCATTTTGTTTAATCTCCACATTTTTGAGGCTTTTCTGACATTATTTCTGTAGTTGATTTCTAGTTTCATGCCTTTGTGGTGAGAAAAGATGCTTGTATTATTTTGATCTTCTTAAATTTATTGAGAGTTGTGCTGTGACCTAATATGTGATCAGTCCTTGAGAATGTTCCATGGGCATTTGAAAAGAATGTGTATGCTGTGGTTTTTTGGATGGAATATTCTATATATCTACTAAGTCCATCTGGTCTAATGTGTCCTTTAAGGCCAGTGTCTCCTTATTGATCTTCTGTTTGGGTGATCCATTGGTGTCAGTAGAGTATTAAATTCCCCTACTATTATTGTGTTACTGTATATTTCTCCTTTTATGTCTGTTAATAATTGCTTTATGTATTTAAGTGTTCCTATGTTTGGTGCATAGATATTTACAAGTGTTATATCCTCTTGTTGGATTGTTCTCTTAATCATTATGTAGTACCCTTCTTTGTCTCTTGTTACAGTTTTTGTTTTAAAATTTATTTTTTTCTGATATAAATGTTGCTATCCCTGTTTTCTTTGCTCTGCCATTTGCATGGAGTATCTTTTTCCATCTTGTGACTTTCAGTTTGTGGGTGTCTTTAGGTCTGAACTGTGTCTCTTGTATGCAGCATATATATTGGTCTTTTTTTTTTTTTATCCAATGGGTCACCCTATGCCTTTTAATTGGAGCTTTTGGTCCATTGCCATTGAAAGCTGTTATTGATAAATATGTGTTTAATGCCATTTTGTTACTTATTTTTTTTTATGGGTGTTTTAGTAGTTCTTCTCTGTTCCTTTCTTCTTCTCTTGCTCTCTTCCCTTGTGGTTTGATGGCTTTCTTTAGAAATATGTTTGATTTCTTTCCTTTTACTTGTTTATTTATTATAGGTTTCTTGTTTGTGATTACTGTGAGGTTCCTATATAATATTCTACATATATAAGAAACTATATTGAGTTGATAATCTCTTTGGCTTACCTCTTTCTAAAAGCTATATTCTTTTACTCCCCTCCTCCCACATTTTATGGGTTTTTTTTTGAGGAAGATTAGCCCTGAGCTAACATCTGCTGTTAATCCTCTTTTTTTTTGCTGAGGAAGACTGGCCCTGAGATAGCAGCCATGCTCATCTTTCTCTACTTTATATGTGGAATGCCTGCCACAGCATGGCTTACCAAGTGGTGGGTAGGTCCACACCTGGGATCTGAACCGGTGAACCCCAGGCCACCAAATCAGAATGTGCAAACTTAACTGCTGCACCACCAGGCCAGCCCCTCCCACATTTTGTGTTTTTGAAATCATAGCTAATCTCTTATTTTGTGTATGTCTATCCATTACTCTCTTATCATCAAAATAGGTAATTTTAGTACTTTTGTCTTTTAACCTTCATATTATCTTCATAGGTTGTTGATCTGCTACCTTTACTGTATTTTTGCCTTACCAGTGATTTTATTGCCTGTTTTGGGTTTTTTTGAAACTTTTCTTATCCCTATTTTTGGTCTTCTCTTTCCCACTTAAGTGCTTTTAGCATTTCTTGTAGAACTGGTTTCTTGCTGATAAACATCTTTCCTTTTTGTTTGTCTGGGAAGCTCTTTATCTCTCCTTCCAATCTGAATGATGACCTTGCTGGATAGAGTATTCTTGGCTGTAGGTTTTTTCCTTTCAGTACCTTAAATAAGTTGTGCCACTGTCTTTTAGTCTGTAGGGTTTTATCTGAGAAGTCCGCTGATAGCCTTATGGGCTTTCCTTTGTATGTCACTTGTTGCCTTTCTCTTGCTGCTGTTAGGATTCTCTCTTCATCTTTAATTTTTGACATTTTACTTATAATGTTTCTTGGTGTGGGCCTCTTTGGGTTTGTCTTGTTTGATGATCTCTGTGCTTCCTGTACCTGAATGACTGCTTCCTTCCTAATGTTAGGAAAGTTTTTAGCTATTATTCCTTCAAATAGATTCTCTGCCCCTTTGTTTCTCTCTTCTCCTTCTGGGACACCTATAATACGAATGTTAATGCACCTGATATTGTCCCAGAGTTCCCTTAGACTCTTCTAATTCTGTCTAATTCTTTTTTATTTTATCTATTCAGCTTGAGTGATTTCCTCATCTTTCTTCCAGCTCAAGGATCCATTCTTCTGTATTATCTACTCTGCTATTGAGTCCCTTTAGTGAATTTTTCATTTCCAGTATTGTATTCTTCATTTCTGATTGGTTCTTTTTTATATTTTCCAGGTCTTTGTTGACATTCTCACTGTGTTCATCCAGTCTTCTCCACATATCAGTGAGCACCCTTATGAGTTTTTGTTTGAATTCTTTGTCAGGTAGATTACTTATTTCTGTTTCATCTAGTTCTTTATCTGGGGCTTTGTTCTGTTCCCTTGCTTGGAATGTATTCCTTTGCCTCCTCATTATGCCTCTTTCTCTGTGCTTATGTTTATGTATTAGATGAGTCAGCTATGTTTCCTGATCTTGGAGAACTGGCCTTATGTAAGAAATACCATTTGAGGCCTGGCAGTGTGCTTCCCTCTTGTCATCAGTCCAAATGTTCCAGGGGTGACCCCTGTGTGGGCTACTTGTGTTCTGCTGCTGCAGCAGGGTTGCTTTACTGCTGGTACCCAAGGAGTCTAGGCTTTCCCTCCCTGGCCGATTGTTTGTAAACTGGGTTTGGGGAGCCCCCACTGGCTCCAAGGTCTAACAGCCCACTCCTGTTGCAGTTTTCCTGTTAATTGGGTAGGTATCCAGTGTAGCTGGTTGCTAGGCTCAGGGGCTTACAGTTGCTCTAGGCCTCAGGCTTGCAAGGCTTTTGTCAGCTCACTTAGGATTGCAGCTGAGTGGGGCTGGCCCCAGGCATGGGAGCACCCAATTTTTTCAGGCTTTGGAAGGTGGGACTGATCCTCTTTGTGGCTGTTTGTGAAGCACAGGTCTTTTGCCACTGATAAGCCCTACCCCCCCACAGGCCCACACACACCATCAACACAGTCTTGGCCCCTGCACACTTCCCAAGCCCCTGGAGTATACCCAGTCACCCCACTGCAGAGGTCTCCACCTCTCCACCAACGTCCCCCACAGTTAACATAGTCCTCACACAGGCCCTGTTCCACAGAAGTATACACACTCGCCTACCTGTAGAGGATCAAGTCACCCAGTCTATGCAGGCTGACAAGTAGCCTGAGGGCTTGCTGTTGGGTGGGGCTGGTCCCTAGGGTGTGCTGCCTGACCTGGCTGAACTGGATTAAATCTGAACTCTAGTGGGTATGGCAAACTCCAGGGCTAACAGGCTAGGGGAAGAACTTTAATGGCGTCTGCTAGTCTGTGTCAGCAGTCCTGTACTAGGTCACGACAATGGCCTTCACCAATATCTCAGTCTCCACAGAGGTCTCCTCTCACTGAGATGCACCTAGAGCCTACCAGGTGAGTCTCTTTTCACCAAAGGTCTGTGCAGCCTTCTTTCTGGTGATTTTAGGTTGTTCTCTGAGATGGGTAAATTTGTGCATAGGCCCTTTAAGAGCTGGGTTTTTCAGCATTCCTCCAATAGCTTTTCTGGGGATATGCCCCTTGCAGTTAATAGCCAGTGAACCAAATAGTAGTACACTCGTCTCAGTTGTGCTGAGTCTGAAGGATGCTTATAGTGATAATGTGCCCCTACTCAGATCCCCACTTCTCCAGGGAGAGCTGCATACCTTAGGGTGACTCCCACCTGGCTGGCTGTGAAGCTCTGGTGCTTGCAAAGGTGGCTTTTTTTTCTCTCCAGAAGGAATTTCTGTCTCTTCTACCTCAGTCAGGACTGTCCCTTGTTGTGAGGGTTCTTTTTATCCAGTTTTAAGTTCTCTCTCTGGGATAATTTTTGCAAGAATAGTTGTAATCTGGTTGTGTTCATGGGAGGAGGCGAGTTCAGAGTCTGCCTACACTGCCATCATGACGAGATTTTCTCCACAATAGCCATGACTTGGAAGCAAACCAAGTGCCCATCAATGGATGAACAGTGTATTTACACAAGGGAATATTGTTAAGCCATGAAAAAGACAAAGTCATGCCATTTGCAACAACATGGTTGGACCTTGTGGGAATTATGCTAGGTGAAATAAATCAGACAGAGAAAGACAAATACTGTATGATTTCACTCATATGTGGAAGATAAACAAAAAACACATAGAAAAGGAGAAGACTGGCGATTACCAGAGAGGAAGTGGTGGGATGGGGGCAGAAGGGGTAAAGGGCCACTGATGTATGGTGACTGATGGAAACTAGGCTTTTGGTGGTGAACATGATGCAGTCTATACAGAAGCTGAAATACAATGAATTTATATAATGTTATAAATCAATATTCTCTCAAAAAATAATAAAAAGTGAAAAAAAGAAAATAAAACAGGACCTCGGAGGTATAATATAGGAATGGTAGCTTGATTTCCCTTGGGGCTTTGTTTCTAGAGAGTAGAAACAAGCTACTTCCAGGGAGTAGTGTCCCTTGTGCTTGGGACACTAGAAGAGATTTTAAGCAGGTCCCTGGGGAATGGGTCATGGGAACAGCAGTGTGAGGTAATGAGAGCAGTTTGACTGGAGGTGGAGTACTATAAGTTTGGGAAAGGTCCATAAAACTGAGATAGTTCGAGTCACTTTGAGGTGGCGCTGTCATCCACGTGATTTCCTAAGGTCTCTACCATTCCTGGTTCCGAGTATTTTCCATGAGGTGAGTGTGGTGATTACCTGGGTAGAGAGGGGTTAAAGATCAGCTCACTAACCCATCCTTCCCACTGCTCACGGGCAGGAGGGTGAGGGTACAATGTCCAATGGAGCAGGAACTCAGGGAGGAGGGGCAGAAGAGGAGGAGGAGACAAAGAGAAGAGAGACAGGTGGAATCCATCTCTTCCCACCTCCCAAGCTCCCAGCCAGCACCAATCCTTCACTGCCTGTGCACCACGTGGTCCCTTTTCTTGGAGGAGGCACAGGCTCCCAGCAAGGAACCAGCATGATGAGGCCACGGGTGCTGCTTCTCATCTGCTTCGTCCTACCTGGGCTCCTGCCCTCAGAGGCTGCCAAAATACTGACTGTGTCCTTGGTGGGTGAGTGCTTGGCCAAAGAATCCAGAGACAGGAGCGTCCCAGGCATCCGTGCCAGGGCTCAGGCAAATAGTCCTAGGTCAGAGGGTCATCCCATGTCATTCTCCAGGCTGAGTGGGTTTGTTTCCCTGACTGGAGGATGAAGGGGTGGGTGCTGTTTGTGGAGGCAGAGAACGGTCTCTCCCACCACTGAGGTGGAGAAGACAGTTCTGGAGAAAACAGAAACACTCTTTCCTCCCTCTTCTTACTTGGGACCAGCTCCCTATAGTGCAGAGCTGGGGCCAGAATTTTGAGATGCAGCCCAGTGCAGGAGACCCAGGCCACCTCCTCCAGGCTGCCGGTTGGACATTCAGGGGCTCATCCTAAACTTCTGGGGGGTGCTCAGCGGTTGTCAGTACAGACTGTGGCTCCTATTTGTCAGTTCTTGGAGGCTGTGGGGGAAAGGTGCTCCTGGGGGCAGCAGCACTGATTCTCCAAGGCTGCACGGGAGCGCGGGTGGAGCTTGAAGATATTTCCATGATAAGCAGGAGGGTTGAGAGCTCTCATCCAGGGGAAACTGGGAGAACTGACCAGCGCTCAAGAGTGGACCCTGTCATTCTGATCTATCCCATTCCTCCTACCTTTCACCCCTGTTGCTGGAAGTGTTTGAAGGACTCATGGAACTCTTCATTTCACATTTTGTGGCTTTAGTTTTATTTCTTTTACTTTTGCACCAATGAGAATAGAAGATGAAAGGGAAAAATATATCACAATGAGGGTGATAAAAATATATCATGATAGAAATTTCGACGAAAATAATCCATAACCAATCTATAAATGAAAATTTGGGTGAGTTTATTCTGAGCTAAAATCTGAGGACCATGGCCTGGGGCCTTTCTTCCCAAAGGAAGAAAGTGCACCAAAGAAGTGAGGTATACAGAGTGGTTATATACCCCCAAACAGGATGTTTCACATATGATTGAAATGTCCCTCCCACAATAGTTACAAGATTGCCCTGTCAGCACAGCGCTTGATGGACACAGCAGGTAGTGGGTCTGCTATCTCAGACAGCGCAGCTGGAAGCAAGTCTATTGTCTCGAGCTGGGTGGTCATGGGTGAGCGCAGCAATCAGTTTCTAGCCTAAGGAAAGATGCTTAATCCTTAAGGAAATGCCAAGTTGGGAGGGGGAGGGAAGTTGCACCTTTATCTCAAGGGCCTTTGTTCTTGCCATAGGGAATCTCTAAAGCAGATATACAATGCGTACTCAACGGTCACGGTCAGGCCCTTTTGGAAAGACAAGGTCAGGCCGAATTAGGTTTACACCAAAGGGCTTCCTCATATACTCCAATATATTCTATTGCTTGCCATTTCTATTTGTCAGGATGGAGCTTCCCAAAACTTTATTTCAACCCCTTATATCACTTTTGGGTCATGAGATCTTAGAGCTGGAAGGAACCACAAACCATCCACTTCAGTTCCCACCATAGTTTCCTCAGCAGGAAACTAAGGGTCAGAGAAGGGAGGCACATTTTACAAGGTGACAACAGAGCTCCCTAATGGTGGACACCATGAATTTACTCAGCGTTTCTAACCCCAAGACCATCCTCTCCACAGCTCCACTCTCACCACTTTACAGTGGGGCGTTTTTATAATCACTCCTTAAGAAACTCTATAACACCATTGGAAAGCTTTTTTCCTCCTTTCCAATTGTTAGCAGCAGTGAAGCAAAACAGCCTCCTCACCTCTTGAAGGCACACTGCTCTCCTGCCTCGGACTCGGACATGGAGCTGGTGTGGTTGTGAGGTGCTGGAAGCCCCTTCTATGCCCCAGGAGGCACTGGGGCTCACAAGACCCTCCATGATAAGATGCTTGTGAGGTCACCCCTTCTTCCTGGCTCCCAGGTCTAATAAGGATTAAAATGTGGGTATGAGATGTGGGACATTTGTACTTTATACCTCCCCTGGTACTTCAGACTATGCAAGTCTGGGTGTAAAAAACTGAGAAATAGTGACACACCATTTCTCTAGCACTACACCCCTCTAACCCCAACTCCAAATTCTTGACATTTTCCCTTAACTTCTCTCCTGATCTGACTTTCTCTGCTCTAACACCCTTAGATTCAAGCAAAGGCCCCGTGTTGAATCAGGATCTAAGAAAAGACATGAGCATGATGGAACTTGTACCTCCCCTGAAGATCAAGCTTCTCTTTCTTAAGATGCCATGATTGGCAGAGAATGGGTGATGTCTCAGGCTTCATGCATATGGGATTCAGCAGGCCCATTCCACAGGCCCCATGATTATCCTGAACATCCTAATTTGATCTTCTGTAAAATTCAGGATCCAAGTGAGAAAAATTCTGCTAAATATGTTTGAATCTCAAGGATTTGGGCTGTCAGTGGTAGCTCCATGTCTTTCTGCTCCAATGGTTGTTTCCTGGACTCACATTTAAACTCTCATATTTCTGGCACCTACACTGGCATAAATTTCCAAAAAGAAAGACTCCAGAGACAGCTCTGATTGATTGTCCATTAGGACTCTTCACATGTACAGCATAACACTGTGCCAAAATTTCCTTCCAAGCAGTTATTTGTTTAGGACACGATGCCTCCATTTCGCCATGGCTGAAATGCAGCATGCATCTTAGGATCAGGAATCCCTTAGGCCTAAGCACCAGGAAGCTCATCACATTGACATGGAGACCAGTGTCACATGAGGGGATCTTTGATGGAGGTTTGCCACAGGTCAAGGATGTGGCCCAGAAGGCTCTGGGTGAATGGGCTAGGGCGTACCCTGATGGATATGGAAAGAGTGAATGAAGAAGTTCATCTTTCTCCCCTTATGATCAATTTTCTATTTCCTAACCCCTCCTCTTCTGGACTTAGCAACCTCCGAACCTCTGTTCTCATCATTACAAAAGTGAGTTTGAGCATTTTTCCTAGGTGGAAGCCATCATCTACTAATGGACCGAGTGTCTCAGATTCTTCAAGATCATGGTCATAATGTCACTGTGCTTCTCCAGGAAGGAAATGTATTGATACCAGGTATCCCTTCTCACTAATTCTTCATTTCTTCTGCTCCAGGCAAAGAACAACAAGGCCTTTTGCATAGAAAGGTTTTTCAAATAGTTTTTAATGTGTATTTACATTATTTGGATTTGGATTGTGTATTTGGATTGAAAGAATGAAAAAGGTGTGTATCTCTGTATGTGTGTGTTTCTGTCATGTGCTGAAACACTTCTGGGCTCTGTTGACCAGCACTCCACACTCTGTAGGCCCCTATTTTCCTCCCTTACTTGGGCTTTTACTCCATCCATGCAATCCTCCACATTTTATTACAGATTATTCTGTAAAGGCTGCTTTGTAACCTGGCTTGGAAATATATTGAACAGAAGTGTTCGGCCATAAATAGGGTTTCTAATAGGAAAGGATTACTTTTCTTTTTCTCCTCTCATGATATCTGAAATTTAAGGAAGCTTTCTCAGGGAGTTCCTTCTTTATGTAGCTCAGATCAGAATCTATCATTGAGATGATCTTGTTTTCTTGAAAAATCAGTGATTGCCCATGAGTTTGTGTAAAGTGATTCAAAAGTTCCTGAGTTGTTGTATCCAAAGCAGTTTAGTTAAATGGGCTCATAAATCTTATCAATTCTTCTTTGCTGAGGGACAAGGGAATGGCAGGTCAGAGAACTGAAATGATTAGCTCAAGGTCACAGGCAGGTTAATAACAGTGTTGGGTGGATTTAGGACTTTAAGCTCTGGATTGCTCAATCTGTAGTGTTTCTAAGGCTTTGATTTTTCAAAAGAAGAATCCCAAATTAAGCTGAATTTTTGGGAAACAAAATTTTGAGAAATTATAAAACTTGAAGGTGACTTCAGGCTTTGTTATTATTCAGATTGTTTTGAAACAATTTTTTTCTGTCAAAATTTCTTTTAAAGATTTTATTTTTTCCTTTTTCTCCCCAAAGCCCCCCCGGTACATAGTTGTATATTCTTCGTTGTGGGTCCTTCTAGTTGTGGCATGTGGGACGCTGCCTCAGCGTGGTTTGATGAGCAGTGCCATGTCCGCGCCCAGGATTCGAACCAAGGAAACACTGGGCCTCCTGCAGCGGAGCGCGTGAACTTAACCACTCGGCCACAGGGCCAGCCCCTGTCAAAATTTCTTTTAAATTTTTTATTGTGGTAAAATATATATAACATGAAATTGACCATTTTGACCATTTTTGTATACAATTTACTGACTTTAGCTCCATTCACATTGCTGTGCAGCCATCACCACCATCCATCTCCAGGACTGTTTTGTCATCACAAACTGGAACTCTGTACCCTGTGAACAACAACAGTCCAGTATCTCTTGCCTCCAGGCCCTGATAAGCACCATTATACTTTATTTCTCGAATTATTTGACTATTCTGGATACCTCATTAAAGAGGAATTGTACAATATTTATCCCTTAATGCCTGGCTTATTTCACTTTGCATAATGTCTTCAGGCTCATCTAGGTTGTAGCATATATGAGAATTTGATTCCTTTTTATGGTTGAATAACATTCAATGTATGCATTTACCACATACTGTTAATCCATTCGTCTGTCACTGGACATTTGGGTTGTTTCCGCCTTTTAGATATGGTGAATAATGCTGCTATGAGCACTGTTGTGCAAATATCTACCTGAGTCCCTACTAAAAACCATTTTAATCACTT
Source organism: Equus quagga (assembly GCF_021613505.1). NCBI lineage: Eukaryota > Metazoa > Chordata > Mammalia > Perissodactyla > Equidae > Equus > Equus quagga. The sequence continues at coordinate 92,758,095 of NC_060275.1, forward strand.
TCTAGAATTAGGTTCTGTATTCTTCATTGCACATCATTTTTATACATATCCTTTAGCATCTGCCTTGACAGCAGACCTGATTAAACAGCTGTAGTATGTTAATTTTTGTCATTATTTGAATGTAAAAAATTATAATAAAATTCAATTAAAATATTAAATTACATCAAGTTAGATTAAAATGTTAGAATAAAAATAATTTTGACTGTTCCTATGAATTTTGAAAAGCTACTGAAAGCTACAGACCTTCTACCCCTTTAACAAACATCTGTACACCGAATCTATAAACAATTCAGGGAGTTCATGGAGCCCTTCAGTTTTATCCTCAGGTTCCAGGCTTAAGTGGGTGGAGTTTCCTTCACCATTCTCCCCTCATGGGCATTGTTGCAGCTTTGAAAAGGCATATTCATCCCTCACTTCAGTAGTACAGCCTGGCTAATTGTCCGCAAGAAGGAAAACACACGATTGGGTTATTGTTTCTGACCTGATGCTTGTTTCACTGTGTTGAAATATTTGAACCATGCACTAACTACTTGTTTGGACACATTTCTCCATCTTGTTTATTTATTTGCGACATTAACAAATGAATGCCATCAGAGGCAGTGAAGTAGTAAAGATCTCTAATGCTCACAGGTACTACTGCTCCACCATTATATAGAATTACAATTGGGTTCTAGGGAGAGTCTGATAGGACATAGAGGAGCTTGACAGAAAAAGCCTAGACTGCCTTGAACAGACTGTTAGTAGACATGCCGATGCTAAGAACTCTGCCAATGAGGACTCAGATGGAAGTGAGGAACATGGTAGAGAAAATCTATCTGGTCTGTATGTCTAAAAGACAATATGTAAATCATCCTAAACAGAATTTTCATAGAAATATAGATATTAAAATATTCTTGCTGCTCATAGTAAAATTTCAGAGGAAAGAGATAAATTGAAGGAAGAACTATTAGGCATAAAGAAACCAGGACTTCATGGTTTGGGAAATTCTCAATCTATCCAGATTGCAAGATTCAAAAATTAGGGGATTCACTGTGAGGAGAGCAATGAATTCTTCTCTCTTCTAGAGAAATGCAGTGGTGTGGTTGGATAAGCTTTTGCTGTTGCCTCTGAAGGATTAAAAGGTCAGAATATTCAGTCTCACTGAGAGCTCTTTGAAGATTAGATTTGTGACTTGTGGATCCCTTCAACCATATTAGCAGATGCCAAAAAAGAGATGAAATTCTTTTGTACAATCTGTGGAGCAGCCTATTATCCTGAGGACTGAATTCCCATGACATATACAGGAGATGCACATGGTACTTCAGAATTTTATACCAGAAGAAATACTGCTGGTTTGGACTGAAAGGGACAGAAGATGACATGAAAGAATGCTGACAGACTCTAAAAATATGAAAGAGGCTGATAACTATTCTACTGCAAATACATGATACTTTTTATAAAGAATGAAGAAGAAATTGAGGGCAAAACAGTGAGTCCAGAGGGTAGAGCTTCAAGCTCATATGGCTGAGTTTCAGGTCACAGGGGATTATTTCCTGTCCTTAAAACTTAATGTTGTTTTCCCAGTTGGATGTCAAAATGTTGTAGGAGAGACAACTCATTTTTTGGTTTCTTTTTGTTTTTTTGAGTGATAATGTCAGTAACTGGTATTTTGTACCTGTCCCACTATTGTTTGTTGGCAGCAGATAATTTGTTTCCTAATTTCACAGGTTCAGAGATGGAAAGAAATTTTGTCTCTGGATGGATAATTTCCAGACTTTCACCAATACTTGAAAAATTATTTGGATGACATAAATTGGGGATTTTGAGCTGATGATATTTAGGTGAAATTTTGGAGTACAAGTTGATGGTGTAATGGTTTGAGAAGTTTGGGGACGTTGGGATGCAGTGAATGCATTTTCCACGTGCAATGTACATGAGTATTTCAGGTGCACAGAGCAGAGGGTAGTTGAAAGATAATGTCCCCCAAAAGATGTCCATGTCTTAATCCTTGGAACCAGTGAATATGCTACCTTACCTGGCAAAGGGTCTTTGCCGATGTGATTAATGTAAGGATCTTGAGATGGAGAAATTACCTAGATTATCTCAGTGGGCCTGATATGATTACAAGAGGCCTTCTATCAGAAAGAGGAGGACAGATAGTAAGAGAAGGAAATGTAGTGATGGAAGGAAAAGTCAGAGTGGTGTGATTGCCAGTTGGAAGGAGACCACGAGCCATAAATGCAGACAGCCAGTAAAATCTGGAAAAGGTAAGAAAACAGATTGTCTTCTAGGGCTTCCAAAAGGAATGCAGGGCTACCCACAACTTGCTTATATCTCAGTGAGACTCTTTTTGGACTTCTGGTATGTAGAAATATAAGATAATAAATTCGTGTTAAGACACAAAGTTTATAGTAATTTTTTCATAGCAGCAGTAAGAAACTACTACAGTCATCACAGGAGGTGAGGAGCGCTGCAGGAGGTGCAAGAGTAGTTTGTCAAAGCCTCTACAGTAAAGGCAACTTTGGGGGACACTCATGGCATGGCCTATTGTATTGGAAATTGGACAGATTCTAGAACCCTTTGTTATTGGGGACCATATTCAAAGTATGCTGATTTTCAAGTAATAAGCATAAATGGAGTTAAGTAAAACATATAAACAGGAAATATGTTGTCTCCAGAATGCAAAAAGGCCTAAAGATGTCTGGCTTGTTGAAATTTTGTGGTGTCGTCAGTGAATAGTTGTTTCTTGACGGGGTCATGGATAGAGGGGCCCTAGACTGACCACACAATTCCCAGGAATATAACTGAGGCACTGGCCTCATCCAGGGGGCAATGGCACATCCCTTTGTGTGAGTCCTTTGTGAATGTTTCCATGTCTTGAATGAGTGTGGCAAACGAGTCTCCTTGGAGGAGGATGACGTCACTGTAATGTCATCCTGTGCTCCTGGAGAGAGTTGGATATGGTTAAGATCTTGCTGAAAAAGATTGTGGTCAATGGTAGGGCTGTTGAAGTCCTTGATGGGTAACCAGTTGAAGGAATATTCTGTCCCTTTCAAGGTGAAGGCAGACTACAGGAGAGAGCCTGTTGAAATAGTCACTGAACAGAACATATTAGCCAAATCTGTGGTCTAAAATACTTGCCAGTAAATACTTGGATAGAGTCAGTAATTTCACCAAGATTGGGTCTGGGAGCTTTCATGTTTGGGACCACACATTAATTTCTCCCCAGTCCCTACAGATGGTTAGGTTAAATGTCATGACTGATGAAGGCACTTGCATTAAGAAAGTATGAAAAGTTTTATTCAAATAATAAGGCTTTTTTTTTTTAAGAGCAGGACATTTTCCCAAGCAAATCTGAAAAATGGCTTTGCAGAGCAGGGAGGGATGCCTCGCTTGAGTTTTTCCCGTGGGGAGATGGCTGGGATGGGGTGAGCGTTCCTGCTGATTGGTCTGACTTGCATGGTTTGAAACTCCCATTAGCTCCATGGGAGGGAGCATGGGGAGTTTCTTAACAGTTTGTCCAGGTGAGACACAGAAGAGGGAGTGGAGACAGAGTTTGAGACCTGTCAGCAGTCAAACCTCAAGAGCTGACTCAGACTTTGTCCTACACGTGAGTGATGGGGAAGAAGCCAAGTTGGTAAAGAGGTGCAGAGGACTACTATTTTATTAAGCCATTGAGGATGTTTTACTGAATCAAAAAATGATTTGGATGTATCACTTTAAATAAGGAGAATGAATTTTTCTCATCCACAAAGAGCAGGGGCTCTGGAATCAAAGAGACCTGTATTTAAATACAAAGTCTACCACTTCCTACAGGTGTAACTTTGACATTTTATCTTAAACTCAATTAACTTTGTTTTCTCACCTGTAAAGAGAGACCAATAGCTATACCTTCAGTGGAAGCTTTAATGGAAGCTTCCATCACTTTAAACTGAGAAGCATTCCCAAATCTTTGCAAGGTTCCCAATCCATGTTTTAGTTTATAAGATTGAATGAATGAGAAAGCAACGAAACCAAACAAAAACAGTTCAAAAGGCCTACATTCAAATAATTATAAAATTATTTGAACAAACAAACGTTGTTATCATCATGCTAATGTTAATCCATATTTTGTGACATATTTATCATTTCTAACCCTTTGGTGTTTTCTTAGGTTTTAAAGAGGAGGAAAAATCATACCAAATTGTCACTTGGTTTCCACCTGAAGATGATTTCAAAGAATTTTGGAAGTTTTGTAAGTTCTTTATGGAAGAAGCTTTGGCTGGCAGGTAATTTCTATTTATTCTTAGAACCAAAGAGGCACTACTTCAGTGATACAAATGAGTGGATGGGTATATGTATGCTTGGACTGAGGTTCTGAGAAAGGGATGGATGGATGGAGTGATGGAGGGAGGGAGGGAGGGATAGACGATGAGTGGATGATTGGGTAAACAAGTATTTCTCACCAAATCATCCAGTCCAGTCACTGGAGATTCTTTCTTGCTCTGTACTCTCCCTTTTCCACTATAGGCCTGAATATACTTCTGTAAAGTGGAGCTTTTTCTTTCTGGTACTTCCTTGCAATACTTCACTTACCATCTTTGTCTATAATCTCCCCAGCATAGAAGCATAGGCACCTCAACCTCTCCCTGTTGATAGGGAGATGAAAGCCACCTTTTCCCTTTTATTTTATCTCCTTCTTTTCACAGATATTCATTAGTGAAGGAAAGACTTAGGAATGTTGATTTTGTAGTACTTGAACTTCTGGCCACACAAAGTCCTTTTAAAAAGTAATCAACCTCGTGCAAAATAAGACATGAAGCTAATTCCTTTTGCTACATCTTGAATGGAGGGGAACACATAACTCCTTAAGCTTGAACATAAAAGTGACAGACAGAAATCCATGTCTATCTGGGTTAATTACAGTGTCCTCTCCCCTTCTTTTTACCTTGAAAATTCTACTTACTGATCAACGTTCTGCCCAGACATGACTTTTTCCCTAAAGCCTTTTTTCCTCACTCAGATTGGAAGATCCCAGTTGCTCTGTACAGGTCTGATCTGACCTGCTGATCTGACACTTGCTGTTAGTGTATATGATCTGGCATTGTTTGTTAGATATTTTAAGTGTATGCTTTGTCTCTCCTCCCCTAAATTAATATTTTTTGAAAACAGGTTTGGGTAACAGTGCATTCTTGAAATTTTTTTTCTATTTATTAGTAAATTTTATTTTAATTTATTTTTTTATTGCCACCTGACCTAACAACTGTTGCCAATCTTTTTTTTTTTTTTTTCTTCTTCTCCCTAAAGCCCCGCAGTACATAGCTGTATATTCTAGTTGTGAGTGCCTCCGGTTGTACTATGTGGGATGCCACCTCAGCTTGGCCTGATGAGTGGTGCCATGTCTGCGCCCCGGATCTGAAGCAGCAAAACCCCGGGCTGCCAAAGTGGAGCACACAATCTTAACCACTCGGCCACGGGGCCGGCCCCTATTAGCTAAATTTTAAATGTAACTAAAAAACTATATTCTGGGAATTTTACAGCAACACTGCCATTATCTAAAATATTTGGCAACTACTCCTTTGTTAGGTGAAATCTTTAAAAATACCAAGCAGTCACTTCTACTGTGTGAGTTGAAGTTGATCCTGAAGATCAGGTAGAGATGTGCATATTGTGAACGAGTTCTCAGATTGTGAGACTTCTCTGTCTGGGATGTGATGTTGCAGTGGTCTACAATTAAAGGTTTTTTCAGTTTTGACTCTCTTGGTCCTCCAAGCACCTGGCAGGCCCCTGATGTCTTGAGCTGTTGCACGTCTTACCTCTGGTGCCTTAAAGAACAGATGAGCATCCTCATCTATTTCCCCATATGTTGTACAAACAGGAAACAGGATCATTTTCTATATAGGCAGTGATGGGAAGGGATTAGAAGAAGTTTGTCCCTGGAATAATTCCATAGGCTGAAGCTTAATTACATGTCAGTAAGATTTGCCATTATCTTCTCTGGATACCACAGCATTTATTGAAGTGGAAAGGTTAATAATGTATTTCAAAACCAGGCTATTTTTTTTTCATTGCTTAACCCATGGGCATAGAGATGTGGAATTCCTATTTTTAGCTGAGATTTTGAGTTCTAATACAATCTAAGGATCCCTTGTGTGAGGTGATCTTTTATATGCCAAATACACAGAGATGTTTTATAAAGTCTGTATGTCAATATTCTTGGAACTGTGTGTCAAGAAACTTCCCCAGTTTGGCTGAGTACTCAAGAAAATTACTTATAAAAAACCAGTATGTAAATGAAAGTTAAGGAGAACATCACAGGATTTATCAAGTAGGAAGAGATTTGTGAAGTCAGCTATGGTCATAGAAGGCTCTCAGGGCAGAAGGTCCAACAGTGGCAGTTTGATTTCAGTTAAGGTAATTCAACTGTGCCCATGGATTTCAAGAACTGAGAGTTCAAAGATAAAGTTTCTAATGAACTGGCTTAGGGAGTGCTTGAGATTTGCTTCATAGAGGAGATGAGGAAGGGAGGAAGGAAACATTCACAGGAACAGAATATCTGCCAGCCTGATGGAGAAGAAGGTATTAACGGACAATGGTAGAATAGGATGCTGCTAATAGATGTGGTCTTGCTCACCTGGGAAATTTCTTTGTAGCCCAAGATTCTTTTATATATTGTGAAATTAATGCTTTCAAAGAATACTTATCTTTGATTTTCTTTCTCTCAGAGACAAATTTGAAAACTTTTTAAAATTCATGGAACTACTGGGACTTCAGTGCAGTCATTTGCTAAAGAGAAATGATATCATGGACTCCTTAAAGAATGAGAACTTTGACTTGTTATTTGTTGAAGGATTTGACTTGTGTTCTCTCCTGGTTGCTGAGAAGCTGGGGAAGCCATTTGTCTCCATTATTTCTACCTCGTTTGGCTTTATTGATTTTGGACTACCAAGCCCCCTCTCTTATGTGCCAGTATTTGATTCCTTGCTAAGCGACCGCATGGACTTCTGGGGCAGAGTGAGGAACTTCCTGAAATTTTTTGATTTCTCCATGAAGCAATGGCAAATTCACTCTACATTTGACAACACCATCAAGGAGCATTTCCCCGAAGGCTCTAGGCCAGTTTTGTCTCATCTCCTAAAGAAAGCAGAGTTGTCGTTAGTTAACTCTGACTTTGCCTTTGATTTTGCTCGGCCTCTGCTCCCCAACACTGTGTATGTTGGAGGCTTAATGGCCAAACCTGTTAAAGCAGTACCACCAGTAAGTGAAACCTTAGTTCTCAATATGGGCTTCGTGCAGAGGTTGTCTGTGCAGAGCTGGTGGCTGCCTCTGGTAGTGAGATCCTGGCAGTGGGGTAGGATGAGGCAAGTGAAGCACCTAGGGCACACTTTTTAAGGAAGTACTCACTTTCAGGGACATGAAAGTAGAGTGATAGACTTGCACAACCCTGCAATTGAGGATTTCCTTAAATGGAACACCCAGGTTCCTTTCTTGCCTCAGCCTAGTCCTGGCCCTAGTGGAAATAAGCTTTTTAATAAGTTGATATTTTCATTTGAATTTTGTATGATCATATGTACAGTAAGTATGCAGTAAGCATCTGTCACATGCAAGAATTGTTAAGGAGATGAGTATTCACAATCAAACACACAACACTGTGAGACAGGGTGTAACCAAGGTGAGACTGCATGGGACTGACTGCTGACATCATCTCCAGGATCCTCAGCCTGTAGAGCCTTGGTTCCTACCCCTACCTATACCTCCTGATTTGGTCAATCTGGGTCAGTATTGGGCATTGTCAGTTGTAAAAGCTGCCCAGTTAGTTTTGAATGCATAGACTCAGAACCACAGCTAGAAGTTTTCACAATGGAGGGAGCTGAGATTAGTTGGCTGCCTGTTGCCTATCAGCAATGGGTTGCCATTTCACAGAATTTATCTTATATGTATTGCCACCTAGAGGGAAGTATGATGATCTCCATTTTTATAAATGAGAGACAGAGGCTCAGGTGGTGTGAGTGAATTTCCCACAATCATTCATTTCGGAGCGAAGAAGAACACTGATTTGGCCTGGGCCTTCCAGGCACCGATGTGTCTACCCTTCCTCTATTGACCTTGCGTTGTGAGCAGGAAAAGTTGGGGAATGATCCATGGACTAGATGGACTCTGATTTGGTGGCAGGACTTTTACGAATGAGCAGGAGGAAAGGCATTACAAGTGAAGAGAACAGGGAGCACCAAATGTGGAGTTAGAAGTGAGATGACGCTGGGTTCCCTTGGTGACTTGCTAGACCAGATAGTGGAAGAGTCACTCACAAATATAACCAGGCCAGTTTTCAGGAGGTATGACGTAGGAGGGTAAGTCAGGCCTTGCCCATAGGGCCGGGGGAGGGAATTGTTAAGCAGGAGCATAATGGGAGTAAATGTTGCAATGGGTATGAGATAATAGACGCTTTCTTCAAAAAATTTTCTTCTCTGTATTTTCCAATCTCTAATAATGGTCTTATGTTGTTTTTGTAATTATAAAAGGCTGTTTTAAAGTGGTCCTTTGGACAGGTAAACAGGCAGAGTTATGCTCGATGAAATCAACATAATAGAATGGGGGTCTAGGAGTTGAGAAGGAGCCACAGAAGTACAGAGAGAATCAGGATCATAAGAAATTTTGGAATTCAGAATTGACAAAACTGTGTTAAAGGCAAGATTGCACCATCAGGTCACAACTCTCCCTAAAAACTGTCTGGAGGACTTTTAAAAATAAAGTGCCCAGGTCTGGAGTTGGGATTGGACCTTGCTCTTTTTAAGTCTTCCCATGTGTATGTAATTTGCATTCACGTAGGTGAACCACTGAGGTAGGAGATGAACTACAAAGATCAGTGACTGAGAATATCATGGAATACCAGAGCAAAGCATGCGACATGGCGCGTTTGGTGTGGGGGGCCACGTGCCTCCCCCATTCTGTGTCTACTTCTTCTTATGCCAGAGGCCTTCTCCAAACTTCTCCTCTCCAGCCTCCAGAAGTCCCACCATCCACTGATGGTCCCTGATCCCCACTGGAATTCTTCCTTACACTACCACCTCTGTTCTGGCTTTGGAAACTCCCAAGTGCCCATGCCTCCATGCTCCCAAAATGAGTAAAGAGTCTGGAATGCCTCTGATACTGTGTCAGGGCTTCAAAGAGGAAAGATGTTCCCACCAACACAGTGGGCATAAGCACAATGCAGAGGATGCTGAGTTGTCTCTTGGGCTCAGATAATAGTTTCAGGACAGTGAATTCTAGGTGTGACAGGAAGCTGTGTTCAGTAAATCACTGACTTTCTTTCATGGATGTCCTGGCTTTTGTGAAAGCTTTGTTCACCACCTTTCCTTTCTTACCACTCTCTAGGAATTTGAGAATTTCATTGCCAAGTTTGGAGACTCTGGTTTCATCCTTGTGGCCCTGGGCTCTGTGGTGAACATCTTTCAGTCCCAGTATGTTTTCAAGGAGATGAACAGGGCCTTTGCTCATCTACCTCAAGGGGTGATATGGAAGTGTAATCCTTCTCATTGGCCTGAAGACATCAAATTGGCAGAAAATGTGAAAATTGTGGACTGGCTTCCTCAGAGTGACCTCTTGGGTAAGGACTACCCGGATCTGCATCTCTCATCTTATTTACATGTCTTTATTGCTCAGCAGGGCTCTAACCTCTGGTTGGGCAATCCCATCAGCATGAGAAGGAGCCACTGGTAGTTAAAAGCAAGTCTTCAGAAAACAGGAATGGAACAGCTAGCTGGAATTCTTGGGGACTCAGGCTATGCTACCAATGAGATCAGATGTCAAAAGAAGCATCTCCCTTTCATTCTTTTTTATCCTATGCTAGATGTCAGCAGCCATCAAAGTCATATTGACATGGGGCTGCCCCATGGCTGAGTGGTTAAATTTCCACATGCTCTGCTTTGGCAGCCTGAGGTTCACGGGTTCGGATCCCAGGTGTGGACCTACTCCACTCATCAGCCATGCCATGGAGGCATCTCATATACAAAGTAAAGGAAAATTGGCACAGATGATGGCTCAGGGCTAATCTTCCTCAAGCAAAAAAAGAGGAGGATTGGCAACAGATGTTATCACAGGCAAATCTTAATCACAGAAAAGAAAAGAACATTTTTAAAAAAGTCACATTGACATGCTGCATTTGTCTTGAATAAGGTCACCCAAGCACAATCCAAAACAACCTGTGAATCCTGAGAACACATACCAGGGGCAGGATGTCACTGTATTTAGTGTCTTCATGAGCACCTGCTCACCCACATGCTCTTACACACACACAAACACACACCACACAGACACACAGATACAACTTCCTTAGCTGCTAAGCTGTGAACAATTCATACCTTCACAACACTGAAGCCCACAATGTCTTTAGGATGTGCCAAAATACCCAAGTGCCAAATTGAGCTACCTCATAGCCACTTCTTTGGTCCATTGAGTCTCTGGTACCAGAGAGTCCCCTCACTCCCCTTCAGATTTGCTCTGTGCCCACTGATGCTTCTGAGAGACTCCTCACTGCCATAGACATGGGCTGGATGAGAGAGCCTTAACCAAGATTACGAATCAAAATCATCTGGGAAATTTAAGAAACACATTCCTGGCTCTACGTCTGCAAATGTATTTCTCTAAGTGTGGAGTGGGGCACATGATTCTCATTTCAAAGGAAACAAGGAGATCTGATGCAGCACAGGCTGAGATGAGCTCTTTATTGTCAACAAACATTTTAGTTAGCTCTGGTTAAAGGTTGGATGGAAACACTGGAACTGAAAATACTGAAGTGTAGGTTACAGTCTCTGCTTTCAATGGTGTTCTTGTAAATTTGAGGAGACACACATACGGTGTACTTTTATGAGTGCCACATGAGTTGTGATGTCAATGAATGTGTCAGGAATTCAGAGAAGAGGGAAGTTAGTTGGCGGATGAGAAAAGATTGCTCAAAACAGAGGGAGACAGAGACAGAGAAAGAGACACAAAGAAAAAAGAAAAGAGAAAAGCGAAAAAAGGCACTGGGATGATAGAGACAAGGATGGAAGGATGGACGGGTGGAAGGATGGATGGATGGAGATACATGCCTTGTCTAGCACCATTCTCTACAGAATTCACTGGCTTCTCAGTCTTAGTTGGGTTCTGTCTTTGGCAAGGAGTTTCTGTACAAAGGCAAGACTTGGAATCCTGTATGTTGGAACAAGCACCTTGAATGTGTCCCAAGCAACATTATCTTTACAATGCTTCGAACACAATTTGAGAGTCCATTGTTGTTTTCTTCTGCCCTTTCTTCTTTACCAGGTATTCTATAACTATTCATCCTGAAATGTTCTACTTTCTTCATTATTTGCAACAGCTCACCCTCGCATCCGTCTCTTTGTCACCCATGGTGGGATAAATAGCATCATGGAAGCCATCCAACATGGTGTCCCCATGGTGGGGATTCCCTTCTTTGGTGACCAGCCTGAAAATCTGTTCCGGGTAGAAGCCAAAAACTTTGGTGTCTCTATCCAGGTAAAGCAGATCAAGGCTGAGACACTGGCTCTGAAGATGAAGCAAGTCATAGAAGACAAGAGGTATGTGGCTCTCTGGGCTTGTGATCATGTAGGCTGAATGAAGACATCAAACTTGAAGGGCACCACGTGGGTCTTTTTTGCAATAAAACCTACAACTTCCAAGATATGGAATAATATGTGTGTGATGCTAACAGCTGACCTCTTTCCTCTGTGAACAAGACTAGGCAATTTAGGTCAGATGTTGAGAATAATTTTCTGGTTTATGGATTGTGATGAAACCAAACTACTTACACAGTTTCTCTTTGAGAGGTCTTATATTTTGGGGTGTTTTTAGTAGAATTCCAACTGAGTAGGAGGTGGCCTTCCTGTACCAAATGTGCCACACTCTTCCCTACCTCAGGACCTTTGTGTGTCCTGCTGCCTAGGACACATCTCCCCTTCTCTTCACAGGGCTGGCTCCTTCATCACATTTGGATCTCATAACCCATATCGCCTTCTTAGAGAGGCCATCTTTGTTTTTCATTCCTAACTAGACTCCTCTCCTGCCCACACCAGTTGTCATTCATTGTTTCCTTCTTAACACTTCCCAGGATCTGAGTACTCCATTTCTTTAGGTTTTAATTTATTGTCTGTCCCCCACACTAGAAAGTAGAGAGTAAGCCCTCCCAGGACAGTACCATGTGTCTCTTGTTTTCCACAATGTTCCCAGCACCCAGCACAGGGCCTGCCACAAAGTGAGTCTGAAGGAATTTCTGTTAAGTGAGTCAGTAAAGGGGCCCATTGATCTCTTATTTGACTTCCCATCCAGCACAATCATCTCATGTGAAGAGAAAAATATGTATATTTTTTCTTATAACTAAGAAGGACTGAATAACTTCAAGGGCACAAACCTGAATCAGACCTCAAGACCTAACATTCTACCTTGCATGTAGGAGCCCCACAAGTAGTTCTTCTTAGATGATGGAAAAACAACCACATAACTTGTGATTCTAAGTCCTACAAAAGGTATTAAAATTCAGAGTCAGAAAACTCAGAAATTTTATGTATATTTGGTATCTCATGTGTTACAAATGTTTACTTTCTCAAGAATGGATTTGTAACTTTCATTGGAGTTTCAAAGACCTTGACCCAAAATGGCCATAACCACATGCCCTTGTGAAAGAGTCATTTGGCCTGGGATGGTCCCCAGACATCGTGGATCAGGGTGGGCTTCATAATTTGTGGGGCCCGATGCAACATGGAAATGTGGAGCCCTTTGTAATAAAGTTTAAATATTTCAAGATGTTGACAACTGAGAATTAAATGAAGCGCAGGAGCCATCTAAGTGTGGGGCCCTGTGCACACATGCAGGCTGTAGCCCGTGGAGCCAGTGCTGGTCAATGCGATGCTTTGAAGGGGAGAATAGTGCAGGTATCCTCATGGGCCACAGTCTCCAGAGTCATATCTGTCACTAGCCCAGACACCAGCAAAAACTAGGTGTGCACGCTGTCTCTTCCTCTCTCTCTTCATATATAAATTATATCATGTATCATTTTCTGGAGTATATCATAAGCCTCCTTGAGGTAGAGACTAGTCCTTATAGACCCTGTCACTCTTTTATAAGTTAGCACTTTCAGCATTAAGCGTGGATTGTAGCAGGTTGATACCAGTTGGAACTTTTCAAGGGGACACATCCAGCCAGTGGCAAGCCCAGGCCAACGACTCTTCCTTGAAGTGGAGCCTTTGTGCATATGGTAGGAAGTGCCTGTGTGTGATACAAGGTCTCTAAGGTCTCTGAAACCACAAGAGTAATGCCCCGCCTCTGTCTCGGCCAACAGGTACAAATCTGCAGCCATGGCCGCCAGCATCATCAGGCGCTCCCACCCCCTGACTCCTGCCCAGCGACTGGTGGGCTGGACCAACCACATCCTGCAGACAGGGGGTGCAGCGCACCTCAAGCCCCACGCCTTCCAGCAGCCATGGTATGAACAGTACCTGCTCGATGTCTTCTTGTTCCTGATGGTGGTCACCGTGGGCACCATGTGGCTCTGTGGGAAGCTGCTGGGCATGGTGGCCAGGTGGCTGTGTGGGACCAGGAAACTGAAGAAGCCCTGATGCCAAGTGTAGCCTGGGGTGGCAGTATTTGGGGGGGGGTCACCGTTTCTTGGGAACCTCCCACCCTTTCTTGGGTTCTGGCAAGCCTTGTTCTCCACATCGTATCCACTTGCTAATTGTGCTGCAAATTCCTGCTCGCTGTTTTCTTCCTGTGATCAGATTTCTTTACTCAGTACTTATGGCCTTCTTTATTAGTGAGTCAGCCAAGGCTAGTCTATGATTCTGTCCCTGGGGCATTTGGACCCAGTGGCCCTCAGACTTTAAGCCTCGAAGCCCTTCCTTATCATGCCCCTCTTCCAGGCACTGAGCCTGAACCACTCTAGACTCCATGGCCAGTATCTTCTGAGCCTCTTTCCCTCTCTCCTGCCCCACCACTTGTCATGGAATAACAGCTAAGATGGGTGCTTTCCTAATTCTTTTATTATCTGTTGGCTTCTCCTCCAAACTCTCATCAAAGGTAGAAAGTCTGTCCTGCGCATGTGCCTTCAGGAGGGAACCACCCTTGCAGGACCCTGTCTGGCTCCTGCCTTGGTTCCTGCAGAGAGCTCCTTCCTTGCTGATCAGGTGTGGAGCCTGCAGGATGGTCAGGGGCTCAAGTGGCCTTGGTCTCTGTGTTTCATAGCATTGAGCTGTCTTTCAACTTTCATATTAAAAAAATAAATTCATGAGAAAGAAGGCTATTTCTTTTTAAACCGTTTTTTTGTGCCTCTTGACAGTTGAGCCTTTCTATATGTGACATACTCTTGGGAATTGCATCCATTTGATAGTAATAGAAACCAGAAAAAAAATGTAGCAGCCACAGCTGAGGGTTTTCTTCTCTTTCCTCCTTGTTTTTCTCATGTAAAAGAGATCTGCAGGTAGGCAGGCAGTGCAGGGCTGGTGTGGTGGCTCCAGAATGTACTCAATGCAGATTTCTTGTCTGGTTGATCTGCCTTCTTCAGCAGGTGGCTTTCATCCTCAAGGTTGCCCTGGATTTTCAGGAATGTCTTTTTGTATCCAGCCAGCACCTGGAAATTTGGGCTAGATAAGGGAAAATTGGACAAAGTAATAAAGCAGGTTTCTGCCAACTGAGTTGCCCTTTTTATTCACCCAGACTCTCCAGCTACCCCAACACTTCTACTTAAATCCCGTTGACCAGACCTGAGTCACATAGGCACCCTTAGCTGTACAAAAAGTCTAAGAAATGTCCCCTCTCCTGGCTCCTGGGTTGGGGTTGGTAGAAAGAAAAACAAAGGACAATGGATAATGGGGGGAAACCCGAGCCTTGGCCACTTGTGGAGGGCAGGCAGGGAGGGGCTGGATGGGATGTTTTGTTCCACCTTTGACCCTGAGACTCAGTGACTTCAGGGACAGTCTTACACCCACTATTTCCACCTGTAGGTGGAAAGCAGACCTTTCAGAGTGGTGAATGTGCAAAATAGGAACAGTAGTCTTTTATCTTGTGAAGTGTGTTCTCCTTTCCTAGTTCCCTCCTTTTGTTTCTGCCATTATGGGGTGGATGTGTCTAATCAGCCCAACCCAAGGAAACAGGCACCAGCTGGGGCAACCACAGATGGAGAGGGAGCCATGGTGCTAATTAAGATGAGAGCAACAAAACCTGCTGCCTCCTCCAACCAAGGCACAGGGCCTGAGGAGTGGAGATGGGTTGGTTGAGTACCAACTTGTCCCTCTTGTGGCCACCTTTTTGCAGTGAATAACCTGCCCTACTACATGGTGGTCCTGGTTGGTGGAAACTCCCCCTCAGGCTGATTCCCTGCCCACACATGTAGAGGGCAGTTTGATCAGCTAGGGAATTCTCTTGGGATATTTTCTTTTAGCCACATTTTTTGCCCCTAAGACCTAGGGAGGCTCCTTTGTCCATGCCAGCCTTTAAGTTAGTTAATTGTTTATTTTTTATAAGTATTCAAATGAAATATTTAGAACTTTTAAAACTCTGTCAGAGTGGATTTCCTACAAATTTCTTCAAATTTAATCTTAAGATAACAGTAATTAATAGTCAGATAACACTTGCACTAGGGATTAAGTCCCCCGTGTTTTTATTTTCCCTCATTAAACCTCCAAGGTGAATTTTGAGAGATCTTCTTGTGTTAGTACAAATGCAAAGAAGAGAAGCTTCCACAAACAAGGTCTGTGGACGCCTTCTGGTGACAGGCCCCCTCTCTTGTCTGAGGTGAGACCTTTGAGAGGGATGGCAGCCAGTGACCACTCTTCCTTTCTCATTGTGGTATCAAGGTGAGCTTTGTCTTCTGGAGAGATTTTACAAATGAGCAAGCCTACAAATATCACAGAAAAGAGTGCCAGAGGTAAAGACCAAATAATAGTTTAGTTCCTTCACTCCTTCCCTTTGTCACAATTTCTCTCCTGGGATTTTATTGAACTAGACTATTTTGTTCCATATTCCTTTAGTGGCCATTTATGAACTTCATGTTGTCTCAGATGAAAGATTTTGTCATTGGGAAACCAACTGGCCACCAGTAATGCAAAGCCTCAATAGAGGGGCTGAAGTCAGTGGCCTTCAGCCTGGGCTCTCTGCCTTAATGTGTGCGTGAAGACCTTTCCAGGGCTGCATGGCACAGAGCATCTGGAGGTGATAAGTTTCCACCTGTGTGTACTCTAGTTTCCTAACACTGGTCTGCCTAACAATGTGAAGTTTGGTTGGTAGAGTCTCTTTCCTGCCACACTTTTCACAATTTCCTGAAACTTATTTTGCACAAGAAATACACAGCTTTCATGCCTCCCTATTCTCACTGTGGTGCATTGCCCCAGGGTGGAAAAACGGGGGTACCAAATGGATAGTTTAAAATGTAATGACTGAGCAAGAACAGTTTGTCATTAAAATGCTTTGCAATTCTTTGTTTTAAATAAAAACCAAGAATAAACTGTGATTTTTCAGTTGTTGGACCATTAAATGTAACTTTTGGTGATGGATTTCTATCAGATTTTTTGCATAGCTTTCCGAAGGTGTTCAAATAGTTGAGGCGCATCTTTTTCAAGATGGTCATAACAAGATCTTGTCAAGGTGGTGGTGTGAGCAGATGTTGAACTCGTCTCCTCCCACGAACACAACCAGGTTACAACTATTTTTGGAAAAATTACCCTGGATAGGAAACTGAAAACTGGATAAAAAGAACCCCCACAACAAGGGACAGTCCTGACTAAGGCAGAAGAGGCAGAAATTCCTGCTGGAGAGAAAAAAACCACCTTTAGGAGAAGTGGAGCTTCTCAGCTGGCCAGGTGGGAGCCACCCTAAGGTACGAGCCCTCCAGGGAGGATCAAGGTCCGGAGCGGGCCTATACTGATATACGCATCCTTCAGACTCAGCCCAACTGAGACAGGAGTCTTACTGACTGGCTTTGCTGGCTATTAACTGCAGCGAAGACACTCCCAGAAAAGCTACTGGTGGAAAGCTGAAAAGATCCGGGTCTTAAAGGGCCCACGCACAGACTCACTGATTGCAGCAGCCTAAAATCACCAGAGAGAAGGCTGAAGGTCCTTTGGTGAAAAGAGACTCACCTAGTGGGCTTTGGGAGCAACTTGGTGAGAGGAGGTACCTCTCCGGGATTGAGACATTGGTGGGGGCCATTGTTTTGACCTGGTCCAGGCGTGCTGACACAGACACAGGTAGGCACCATTGAGGTTCTTCTCTTGGCCTGTTAGCCCAGGGATCTGCTACACCCACTAGAGCACAGATTTAATCCAGTTCAGCCAGGACAGGCAGCCTGCCCTAGGGACTTGCCCCATCCAACAGCAAGCCCTCAGGCTACTTTTTGGCTGCACTGACTGGATGCCTTGATCCTCTACAGGCAGGTGAATGTCTCCGCCTCTGTGGGGCAGGGCCTGTCTGAGGACCAGCTGAACTGTGGGGGGCATTGGTGGAGAGGTGGGGGCCTCTGCAGTGCAGTGTTGGGGTATGCTTCAGGGAGTTGGGAGTGTGCACAGACCAGGATTGTGGGATACAGGAAAAGCAATTCTAAGAGGGAAGTTTATAGCAATTCAGGCCTACCTCAATAAAAAAGAAGAATCCCAAATAAACAATCTAACAGCACATCTAAGGGTACTGGAAAAAGAACAAACAAAGCCCCAAATCAGCAGAAGGAAGGAAATAATAAAAATCAAAGCAGAAATAAACAAAATAGAGACTGAAAAGCAATAGAAAAGATTAATGAAACCAAGAGCTAGTTCTTTGAAAAGATAAAGAAAATGGACAAACCCTTAGCTAGACTCACTACAAAAAAAGGAGAGAAGGCTCAAATAAATAAAATCAGAAATGGAAGAGGAGAGAGTACAACGGACACTGCAGAAATACTAAAGATAATAAGAGAATACTATGAAAAGCAATACGCCAACAAATTGGATAATCTAGCAGAAATGGATAAATTCTTAGAACCATTCAACCTTCAAACACTGGTCCAAGAAGAAGTAGAGAATTTGAATAGACCAATCACCAGCAAGGAGATCAAAACAGGAGTCAAAAACCTCCCCAAAAAGAAAAGTCCAGGACCAGATCGCTTCCCCGGTGAATTCTACCAAACATTCAAATAAGACTTAATACCTATCCTTCTCAAACTCTTCCAAAAAATTGAAGAGGGGGGAGAATTCCTAACTCATCCTAGGAAGCCAACATTATCCTGATACCAAAACCAGACAAGGACAACACAAAAAAAGAAAATTACAGGCCAATATCACTGATGAACATCGATGCAAAAATCCTCAACAAAATACTAGCAAATCAAATACAGCAATACATAAAAAGATCATACATCATGATCAAGTGGGTTTCATTCCAGGGATGCAGGGATGGTTCAACATCCACAAATCTATCAATGTGATACACCACATTAACAAAATGAAGAATAAAAATAACATGATCATCTCAATAGATGCAGAGAAAGTATTTGACAAGATACAGCATCCATTTATGAGAAAAACTCTAAATAAAATTGGTATAGAAGGAAAATACCTCAACATAATAAAGGACATATATGACAAACCCACAGCAAATATCATTCTCAGTGGAGAAAAACTGAAAGCTATCCCTCTAAGAACAGGAACCAGACAAGAATGCCCACTGTCACCACTCTTATTTAACATAGTATTGGAAATCCTATCCAGAGCAATCAGGCAAGAAAAAGAAATAAAAGGGATCCATACTGGAAAAGAAGAAATAAAACTGTCACTCTTTGCAGACAACATGATTTTATATCTAGAAAACTCTAAAGAATCCACTAAAAAACTTTTGGAAACAATAAAAGAATACAGTCAAGTCATGAGATACAAATTCAACATACAATAATTGGTTGTGTTTCTATACACTAACAACGAAGTGGCAGAAAAAGAAATTAAGAATACAATCCCATTTACAACTGCAACAAAAAGAATAAAATACCTACGAATAAACTTAACCAAAGAGGTGAAAGATCTGTACACCAAAAACTATAAAACATTATTGTAAGAACTCAAAGAAGATACAAAGAAATGGAAAGATATTCTGTGCTCTTGGATTGGAAGAATTAACATAGTTAAAATGTCCATACTTCCTAAAACAATCTATAGATTCAATGCAATCCTTATCAAAGTTCCAACAACATTTTTCTCAGAAATAGAACAAAGAATCCTAAAATTTATATAGAACAACAAAAGACCCCAAATAGCCAAAGGATTCCTGAGAAAAAAGAATAAAGCTGGAGGTATCACACTCCCTGATTTCAAATTATACTACAAAGCCATAGTAACCAAAACAGCACAGTACTGGCACAAAAACAGACACACAGATCAATGGAACAGAATTGAGAGTCCAGAAGTAAACCCACAAGTTTATGGACAGCTAATATTCGACAAGGGGGCCAAGAGCATACAATGGAGAAAGGAGTCTCTTCAATAAATGGTGTTGGTAAAACTGGACAGCCACATGCAAAAGAATGAAAGCAGACCATTTCCTTACACCATGCACAAAAATCAACTAAAAATGGATTAAAGACTTGAATGTAAGACCCTAAACCATGAAACTTCTAGAAGAAAACATAGGCAGTACGCTATTTGACATCGGTCTTAGCAGCATATTTTTAAGTCCCATGTCTGACCAGGCATGGGAAACAAAAGAAAAAATGGACAAATGGGACTACATCAAACTAAAAAGCTTCTGCACAGCAAAGGAAACCATCAACAAAACGAAAAGACAACCTAACAATTGGGAGAAGATATTTGCAAACCATATATCAGATAAGGGGTTAATATCCAAAATATACAAAGAACTCATACATCTCAACAACAAAAAAACCAACAATCCAATTAAAAAACAGGCAAAAGATCTGAGCAGAGATTTCTCCAAAGAAGATATACGGATGGCTAACAGGCATATGAAAAGATGCTCAGCATCATTAGCTAACAAGGAAGTGCAAATCAAAACTACAATGAAGTATCACCTCACTCTGGTCAGAATGGCTATAATTAACAAGACAGAAAACAACAAATGTTGGAGAGGGTGTGGAGAGAAGGGAACCCTCGTACGCTGCTGGCGGGAGTGCAAACTGGTGCAGCCACTATGGAAAGCAGTATGGAGTATCCTCAGGAAATTAAGAACAGTTCTACCATATGATCCAGCTATCCCACTGCTTGGTATTTATCCAAAAACTTGAAAATGCAAAGGCATAAAGATACATGCACCCCTATATTCATTGCATCATTATACACAATAGCCAAGACTTGGAAGCAACCTAGGTGCCCATCCAGGGACGAATGGATAAAGAAGATGTGGTATTTATATGCAATGGCATACTACTCAGCCATAAGAAATGATGAAATTCAGCCATTTGTGACAACATGGATGGTCCTTGAGGGTATTATGCTAAGTGAAATTAGTCAGAGAGAGAAAGTCAAATACTGTATGATCTCATCCATAAATAGAAGATAAAAGCAATGACAAACACATAGCATTAGAGATTGGATTGGTGGTTACCATAGGGGAAGTAGGGGGAAGGCAAAAGGGATGATTAGGCTCACATATGAGGGGATGGACTATAATTAGTTCTTGGGTGGTGAACATAATGTAATCTATACAGAATTTGAAATATATTACCATGTACATCTGAAAGCTATATAATGCTATAATCCAATGTCACTGCAATTAAAAAAATAGAAAATTAAAATAAAATTTAAAAAAATCAAAAAAAAGATGGACATAACAAATGTCATACTACTCATGTTACTTATTGATGTGTATAATTCTTTCAGTGTTGACATAACTAAGAGATATAGACACAAAACTATCTCATTCCATATTTAGGTAATGTTTATCTATAGACACATGAGTTAATTTTAAAAGAATTGAAAAGCAGCCCCTTATCTCATTGTGAGATAGGTATTTTGTGTTCAGTAATTATTAATCAAATTGGAAATATGTTTATATTCCTTTAGCTAATTTAATGCAATTATTAAAACTTAGAATGATAACTTGGTAAGAATATTCAACCCTTGGAGCCTTATTGCTATAGGAAATAGAAATATTAATTTTAATTTGAATACATATTTTTGATGCTTAAGGTTATAATAGAATACTCAGTATAATTCTTTCCAGGATAAACATGTATAGAATAGAATTAAATTCTCTAGGGAAAGTGGAATAGAAATAATAATTCAAGAAGAAATGGAATGATGTAAAATTTCTAACTCATAGTGGGAAGCTTACTTATCTATGTCAGGAATAGATGGTGGTGAGTATCAAACTGCTGAGACATTTAGAACCCACTGCATCAGTTGAACAGAGGGATGTAACTGTGTACTTTAAGATCACAACATTTACAATGCAGTGGAAAGAACATCCCACTCAATTATTTAACTTATGATGAGAAATTTTAAAAGTCAATTTAAAAATCATTCCTACAAAAGAGTTGTTAGGTATAGTTGAGAAAAAATTTAAAAATCATGTGATTTTTTTTGGCATTGACTTACACAAAAAGATGGTATTTTTCCTACCTAAAACGTAGATGGGAAGTAGGCAACTGCTGGCATTGTTTCAATACCTCTACATTGTCAAGAAGAATGTGTTTACAATTCTTGCCCCTTAACTCATTGTTGTAAGAATGCTGCCCAGCTCCAGATACCATGTCCACATTCCAAGGAGGCCAAAAAAGGAGAATGAGCAGTATGAGCTACATATATCCCTTCCATCAGGAGAGCAAAAGCTTTCAAGGAATTATGTTCCCCCCTCCACTCAGCCAAGAGACTTATGCCTCACTGTCCAGAATTCTGTCACCTGGCTACTCAAGCCTGTGAGGAAAGCTGGGAAAGTCTCTGCATTAGCAGCTGGAAAGGACAAACAGAGCTGGAAGTGAGTTTGGGTTACCCAACCCAGAGTGTCTGAAGCTGGTGGCAGATGGCCAAAAATCCCTCCACAATGCTTGACACATCAAAACAGAATTTTCTGTGTTTCTGATATTTTGTCCTGGTCTATATTTATACACCAAAGTGGCCAATAATCTTGGACATGACAGAAAATAAAAACTTCATCTCTTGGTTACAGTCTCAGGCTGAGCCTAAGGAATCATCTGGCGCTGAGTTGGCCTCAATGACTTTCGAAGTGTGGGGACCACAGGGAGGGAGAGGGAAGGGATGATCTCCATCATGGAGCCCAGTCCTCGATTCTTGTGCAGATGAAAAAGGGGTAGGGAATTGTGGCTGTTGAGTCTAAGGACAGCACAGAGGGGGCTGGGAGGTGTCTATCAAGGGGCTATGCCAGAAACCAATGGACACAAGGCCTTAAGTGGTACAAGAAGGGTGAAAGTCATCTTATTTAGAGTTCTGTAGAAAACGTAATTTGCAAATTGATTCTGTTTTCAATGAGCATGGTTTTGAAATCCTCTGTGCAAAAGATTTTGTACTATTGACTTGGGGGTAGGTATTAATTTAGAAATGTCCCCACAAGGGTAGAAGATGGGGACTTTAGACTCATTAATAAGTGCTGGAATCAACCTGAGCATTCATGCATGTGGTTTCCTTATAAGCCTACCCCACTCTTTGCTAATCTCCTCCCCTTTGTCTGGCATGAAGGTTTATAAAATGCTGGAGTAGGTATCAGGATGGAGGACATGGAGCATACTACAGGGACTTGTCTCCTCCACGGCCCTCCACAGTCTGCATGTAAATCGATGCCATACACACTGTGAAGATCAACAAGAAAAGTAAATAAAGCCCATGTTGCCGTAAGTGGAAAGCTCAACATCAGATTTTAGCAGAGCTATCTCCTAAACTCCTGCTACAAAGCTTTGTAGAGAGCTAGTGAGTCCAGAAAAATAGTCCGGAAAAGGGAAACAGGCCACAGAGGGCTCCCAAATGAGGCAAGACTTTGCCCAAAAAGAAAAAAATCTACATTACTTATGGAAATTACGAAAAAGAATTCTCGTCGATTGAAAGTTCAACAACCGGAAAGGGAAATGGAAGCATGAGGGACTCTAGGTAACAGACTTGGAAATGCTTCATTGCTGAAGGAAGTGAGGATAAAAGGGAAGGAGGGAGGCACTCTTTGGATAAAAAATGATGAAAAACAAAAAAGCAACCGGGGAAAAGTGGGGTTTTGTAGGACAACAGGAAATTACAACTTTGGACAATGCAAATCTGTAAGCCAGTTGCCAAACACAAAAGCCAGACATTAATGAATCTGTCGTTTGGATTATTTTAACAGAATTCTGCATATCAGTAGATATGTACATCTGTCTATCACTGGATATCTTTATCATTCACTATGTTATGAATGGGACCATGAATGAGAGCGACTCTTTTTCCACAACTAAAAATATATGTACAGTGTATGTACAAACTCATTTGTCTGACATATTTTGTATCTATCACAATTTAGGAAATGTAGAATATTTTCTCTGAATCACAATTTCTTTTTGATCTAATGTGGAATGGCATATTGGAAATGTGTGAAATGACTTCATTAATTAGTTCCAAAATGGATTGAGATTATGGAAACTAAGATATAGAAATTAGGGAAATGGACCCTTTAGGAAAGAAATGGACCAAATATCTCTTTATTCTCTTAATAACCTTATCTATTCATTACTTGAGTAGACACTTCATTCCTCTCTAACTCAATAGACTTGATTAAAATATAAAATTGTTTGCTATTTCAAGAGACACACCTAAAATATGAGGATACAGGAGGGTTGAATATAAAGGGATAGAAAGAGACAAGTCAAGCAATACTAATGGAAAATAAAACCTAAAGAGTTAGGGATAATATCAGACAAAATAGACTTTAGGTGAAAGCGTTACTAGAGACAAAATTGGAACTTTCATAATGAAGATTTATTGTTTCAGTGGGAAGGTATGGTACGTGAAACTGTAATTTAAGTGTGTATTCTTCTACTGACGTAGCCTCAAAGTGTATAGAGCAAAAATTGAAATAACAACAGGAAAAATTAGAATCATAGTGGGAGAGTTTAAAAACCTTTTAACGATACATTTCTAACATTCGTAAAAGTAGAACTTCCATGCCCAACACTTAGCTTCAATGAGTCCCAGCTCCTGACGGTTTTTCTTTCCTTGTATTCCCACTCACTTTCAACCTTGCCTCAATCCCCCGCCCCAGTATTTTGAAACTAATCCCAGACATCATAACACTTCATCTGTAAATGTTTCAGAAGGTATCTTGAGACAAGGGACCTCAATTTAAATAACCACAACAACATTGTAACACTTTCAAAATCAAGAGTAACTATTAAATATCATCACACATTTGTGTTCCTATTTCCCTGGCATTCACAAATTTTTAGAGTTTGTTTGAATTATACCATCTAAAACTGATGCCTGACCCTTTACTGCTGGATTTTTCTTAGTAGCATTTGCCATTAACATACTATATACTTTATTTTTTATCATGTTTAGCATCTGTCTGCCCAGCAGATTAGTACCTGGAATATAATAAGCTATCAACATAATTGATGAATAAATGTATAAGTTTGGAGTTCAATAAAAAATCCTTTATTTTCCTAGTACATTATGAGAAGTACAAGAGTGGTATATTTGCTGGAGCCTTGTGGTGCCTGGCAAAGCCCCACTTCTCTCTCTCTCTCAACGGGCATGGCTATGTGAAGGATGCTCACATGTATTAGAATGTAGTGCTTTAAATTCAGATGGGAAAATAAGACCTGAAGAAAGAAAATAGTGAGTGTACAAACAGAATTCAAGGATCCACTTCATTCCGTAGGAGAGGAATCCATTGCAATCCTCATTCTGCCTTTTAAAAAAAGTTTTAGTTTAAAATTTTTTTATTGAGGTATGATCAAAATATAACATTATATTACTTTCAAGTGTACAACTTAATGATTTGATGTTTCTACATATTGCAAAATGATAACCACAAAAATCTACTTAACATCAGTTAACATAAACAGTTACAAATTTTTTTCTTGGGATAAGAACTTTTAAGATCTACTCTCTTCACAACTTTCAAATATGCAATATAGTATTATTAATCATGGTCATCATATTGTACATTACATACTCATGACTTCTTTATTTAACCTGAAGATTCCACCTTTGGATCCCTTCCACCCATTTTACCCACAGCCATCCTCTGCCTCTAGCAACCACCAATCACTTCTCTGTATGTATGAGTTTGGTTTGTTCGTTTTTGTTTTAAGATTCCATATGTAAGTGAGATCATCTGGAATTTGTCTTTCTCTGTCCGACTTATTACACTTAGCATGATGCCCTCAAGATCCATCTATGTATTTGCAAATGGCAAGATTTCACTCTTTTCATGCCTGAATAATATTCCATTATTTATGTATACAACAATTTCTTTATCCAGTTATCCATAGATGGACGCTTAGGTTGTTTTCATATCTCGGCTATTGTAAAAAATGCTGCAATGAACATGGGGGTGCATATATCTATTCAAGTTACTGTTTTCATTTTCTTCAGATAAATACTCAGAATTGAAACTGCTGGATTATATGGTAGCTCTGTTTTTAATTTTTTGGGGATCTTCCAACCGTTTTCCATAGTGCCTGCACCACTTCATTCCCACCAACAGTGCACAAGGGTTCCCTTTTCTCCACATCCTCATCAACAACTTGTTATTTCTTTTCTTTTTGATGATAGCCATTCTAGCAGGTGTGAGGTAACATCTCCTTGTGGTTTTGATTTGCATTTCCCTGATAACTAGCAACGCTGAGCATCTTTTCGTGTATCCATTGGCTATCTGTATCGTCTTTGGAAAAATGCCTATTCATATCCTCTGTCCAATTTTTAATTGGATTATTTGTTTTTTGCTATTGAGTTGTATGAGTTCTTTATATATTTTGGATATTAACCCCTTAACAGATACATGATTTGCAAGTATTTTTCTCATTTTGTAGGTTGCCTTTTTATTTTTGTTGATGTTTTCTTTTGATGTACAGAAAACTTTTAGATGATGCAGTCCCACTTGTTTATTTTTGTTTTTATTGCCTTTGCCTTTGGTGGCAAGTACAAAAAATCATCACTGAAACAAACTTCAAGGAGCTTACCACCCATGTTTTCTTCTGGGAGTTTTATAGTTTCAGGTCTTAAATTCAAGAGTTTTCTCTGCCTGTTTTAGAATTGCACTGGAAACCTTTACTACAACCAGTCTTGTGTTGAGGATAGAAAATGCAAAGATGATTTCTGGAGTTTGCATGTCCAGTCCTTCCCAGAGCTGACACTACAAGAGGGCAGAAGGCATTCTCACCTTGTGCCTAAGGAGACTGTGGAAGGATCTGCAATCCTATTTTATGATGCCAATTCAGAATTATGGATTCAGCTTTAGATGTGCAGTCCTCTGGGTAAAGACTTTGACTTCCAGTGTTAGGACTCTAGTATCTCTTCATGAACAAATTATCTTCTTAATTGCCCCTCAGCTTTTGCACCCAGCCACTTTACTGTATTTGATAATTATTTTTAATAGTTTTTTGATAGATTCTTGATGGTTTTCTATATATAGATTTCTGTCATCCTCAAATAGTGACAGTTTTACTTCTTTCTTTCATATTTGGATCACTTTTATTTCTTTCTCTTGCCTTATTGCTCTGGCTAGGACTTCTAATACTATGTTGAACAAGAGTGATGATAGTGCACATCCTTGTCTTTTTCCTGTTCTCAGTGGAATAGCTTTCAATGTTTCACTGCTGAGTATGATGTTGGCTGTGGGTTTTTCATATGTGGCCTTTATTATGTTTAGGTACTTTGCTTCTACAGCCACTTTATTGAGACTTTTTATCATAAATGGATGTTGAATCTTGTCAAATTCTTTCTCTGCATCTATTGAAATTATGTAATTTTTATTCTTCATTTTGTTAATATGGTGTATTACATTGATTGATTTGTGGTATTGAACGATTCCTGCACCCATGTAATAAATCCCACTTGATCGTGGTGTATGACACTTTTAACGTATTGTTCTTTTCAATTTGCTGATAATCTACTGAGGATCTTTTTATGTCTGTTCATCAGTGAAATTGGCCTGCGATTTCCTTTTTTTGCATTTTCTTGTCTGGTTTTGGTATCAGGGTAATTTTGTCCTTGTAAAATAAGTTGAGAAGCACCTTGTCCTCTTCAATTCTTCAGAAGAGTTTGAGAGAACAGGTAGTAAATCTTCTTTGTACATTTGGTAGATTTCACCAAAGGAGCCATCTGGACCTGAACTTTTGTTTTGGGAGGTTTTTGATTAGTGTTTCAGTCTCTTTACTTGTGATTGGTCTACTCAGATTTTCTATTTCTTCTTGATTTAGTTCTGAGAGGCTGTATGATTCCAAGAATTTATCCATTTCTTCTGGGTTACAATTTGTTGACATTTAGCTTTTCATAGTGTTCTCTTACAATCTTTTGTATTTCTGTGCTATCTCTCATAATTTGTCCTCTTTGTTTTCTGATTCTAGTTATTGGAGCTTTCCTTCTTTTGTTCCTATTGAGTCTGGCCAAGAGCTTGTCAATTTGGTTTGTCTTTTCAAAGAACCAGGTCTTAGTTTCATTGATCTTTCCTATTGTTTTTCATTCTCTATTTCACTTATTTCTGCTCTGATTTTTATTATTTCCTTCCTTCCAGTGATGTTGGGCTTTGTTTGTTCTGCTTTTTCCAGTTTTTTAAAGGTATATTTGGTTGTATTTCTATATACTAACAAGGAACTAGTGGAAAGAGAAATCAAGAATAAAATTCCATTTTGATCACCATAAAAAGAATCAAATACCTAGGAATAAATTTAACCAAGTAGTTTTAGACATATACAGTGAAAAGCATAAGACATTATTGAAAGAAATTGTAGAAGACATAAAGAAATTGAAAGATATTCCTTGCTTATGGATTGGAAGAATAACCTAGTTACAAAGTCCACATTGCCTAAAGCAATCTATGGATTCAATGCAATCCCAGTTAGACTCCCAATGACATTCTAACAGAAATGGATCAAAGAATCCTAAAATTTATATGGAACAATAAAAGACCCCAAACAGCCAAAGGAATCTTATAAAAAAAGAACAAAGCTGAAAGTATCACACTCCCTGATTTGAAAATATACTACAAAGCTATAATAATCAAAACAGCATGGTACTGGCAGACACAGGTAAAAGGAACAGAATTGACAGTCCAGAAATAAGCCTACACATCTATTGATAGCTATACTTTAACAAAGGAGCCAAGAACATACAATGGAGAATGGATAGTCTCTTCAATAAATGGTGTTGGTACAACTGGACAGTCATATGTAAAAGAATGAAAGTAGACCATTATCTTACACCGTGCACAAAAATTAACTCAAAATATATTATAGACTTGAATGTAAGATCTGAAACCATGAAATGCCTAGAAGAAAACTAGACAGTATACTCTTTGATGTTGGACTTAGTAGTATCATTTTGGATACCATGTTTCCTCTGGCAGGAGAAAGAAAAGAAAAAATAAACAAATGGGGTATATCAGACTAAAAAACTTCTTCACAACAAAGGAAACCACTAAAAAACCAAAAATACAACCCACCAACTGGGAGAAAATATTTGCAAATCATATATCTGGCAAGATGATAATTTCCAAAATATGTAAAGAACTCATAAAGCTGAACAACAAGAAAATGAACAATCAAATCAAAAGGTGGGCAGAGGAAACAGACATTTTCCCAAAGAAGATATACAGATGGCCAATAGTCACATGAAAAGATGTTCAACATCATTAATTATCAGGAAAATGCAAACGAAAACTACAAGGAGATATCACCTCACGCCATCAGAATGGCTGTAATTAACAAGTTAAGAAATACCAACTGTTGGTGAGGACGTGGATAAAAGGGAATCCTCATATGCTGCTGGTGGGAATGCAATCTGGTGTAGCAATTATGGAAAAGAGTATGGAGATTCCTCAAAAAATTAAATTAGAAATACCATATGTTCTAGCTATTTCACTTCTGGGTATCTATGCAAGGAACATAAAACACTAATTGGATAAAATATATGCTCCCCTATGTTCACTGCAGCATTAACTCACAATAGCCAAGACTTGGAAGCAACCCAAGTGCCCATCAATAGATGAATGGATAAAGGAGATGTGGTATATTTACACAATGGAATACTGCTGACAAATAAAAATGGCAAACAATAGGACATATTGGAGAATATGAGGAAGCCATTTGGTGTAAACCTAATTCGGCCTGACCCTGTCTTTCCAAAAGGGCCTGACCGTGGCTGTTGAGCATGCATTGTATATCTGCTTTAGATATTCCCTATGGCAAGAACAAAGGCCCTTGAGATAAAGGTGCAACTTCCCTCCCCCTCCCAACGTTGGCATCTCCTTAAGGATTAAGCATCTTTCCTTAGGCTAGAAACTGATTGCTGCGCTCACCTGTGACCACCCAGCTCGAGACAATAGACTTGCCTCCTGCTGCACCCTCTGAGATAGCAGACCCACTACCTGCTGTGTCCATCAAGCACTGTGCTGACAGGGCAATCTTGTGACTATTGTGGGAGGGACATTTCAATCATATGTGAAACCTCCTGCTTGGGGGTATATAACCAATCTGTGCACCTCACTTCTTTGGTGCCCTTTCTTCCTTTGGGAAGAAAGGCCCCGGGCCATGGTCCTCAGATTTCAGCTCAGAATAAACTCACCCAAATTTTCATTTATAGATTGGTTATGGATTATTTTCATCGACACTGCTCAGCCATAAAAAATACCAAATAGTGCCATTTGGGAAACATGGATGGACATGTGGGTATTATGCTACGTGAAATAAGTCAGACAGAAAAAGACAAACACAGTGTAATTTCACTCATGTGAATGATAAACAAATAAACAAACACATAGATAAGGAGAACATATTGGTGGTTCCCAGAGGTGACCTGAAATCTGAAGGGGTAAAGGGCCACATAGGTATGGTGGCAGATAGAAACCAGACGTTTGGTGGTGAACATGATGCAGTCTATACAGAAGTCAAAATACACGAAATTTCTATAATGTTATAAACCAATGTGATCTCAACAAAATAATAAAAATTTAAAAAATGAAAGAGGCTCTCAGAGATATAATGCAAGAAGGTAGGTCAATTTCACTTGGGGATTTGCTTCCAGAGAGTATAAACTAACTACTCCCAGGGAGTAGACACTACTTTCAGGGGGGGAGTGTCCCTTGTGCTTGGGACACTAGAAGAGATTTTAAGTAGGTCCCTGGGGAAATGCGTCATGGAGATGGCAGTGTGAGGTCATTAGAGCAGTTCGACTGAAGGTGAAGTTTCATAAGTTTGGGAAGGGTCCATAAAACTGAGATGGCTCAAGTCACTTCAAGGTGGAGCTCTGATCAACGTGATTTCCTAAGGTCTCTACCATTCCTGGTTCCGAGTATTTTCTACGGGGAGAGTGTGGTGATTACCTGGACAGAGAGGGGTTAAGGATCAGCTCACTAACCCCTCCTTCCCACTGCCCATGGGCAGGCGGATGAGGGCAGATTATTCAAAGGAACAGGAGTCTAGGGAGGAGGGGCAGAAGAGCAGGAGGAGACAAAGAGAAGAGAGACAGGTGAGATCCATCTCTTACCGCCTCCCAAGCTCCCAGTCAGCTTGAATCCTTCACAGCCTGTGCACCACATGTCTGGGGTGCACACAGGTCCCTTTTCCTGCAGGAGGCACAGGGCTCCCGGCACAGGAACCAGCATTATGAGGCCACGGACGCTGCTTCTCATCTGCTTCCTTCTGCCTGGGCTCCTGCTCTCAGAGGCCGCCAAAATCCTGACTGTGTCCTTGCTGGGTGAGTGTTTAGCCAAATAATCCAGAGACAGGAGCATCCCAGGCACCTGTACCAGAGCTCAGTCAAACAGCCCTAGGTCAGAGGGTTGTTTCATGTGTTTTTCCAGACTGGGCGGGTTTGCTCGCCTGGCTGGAGGATAAAGGGATGGGTGCTGTTTGTGGATGCAGAAAAGGGCGTCTCCCACCACTGAGGTGGAGAAGATAGTTCTAGAGAAAATAGAAATACTCTTTCCTCTCTCTTCTCACTCAGGACCAGCTCCCTATTATGCAGGGCTGGGGCCAGAATTTCAAGCTCCAGCCAGTGCAAGAGACCCCAGGATGACTCCTCCTGGGCACAGACTGGACATTCAGAGCCTCATTCTAAACTTCTGAGGGGTGTCCGTCAGTTGCCAGCAGAGGCTGTGCCTAGACTTTGCAGGCTCTCTGAGGGAGGGGGCAGCAGTAATTTTTGGAGCCCATGGGAGCCCAGGTGGAGCAGGGGAGATATTTCAACGATAATTAGAAGGGTGGAGTGTTCTCATCCAGGGGAAACCTGGAGAACTGACCAGGGCTGAGGAATGGCTCCCGTACATTCAGGTTTCTCCCGGTCCCCCTTTCTTTCACTCGTGCTGCTGGAGATGTTTGAAGGACTCGTGGAACTTTTAATTCTTTATTTTGTGGCTTTAGTTTTATATACTTTATTTTTTCACCAAAGAGGACAGAAGAGGAAAAGGGAAAAAATATCATGATGAAGGGGTCATGAAGGACGTAGCTTCCCCAAATTTTCTTTCAACCCAGGGTGGACTCTCTTAGATCACTTTTAGGTCACTGAGAATCAGGGGACCTTAGAGCTGGGACGAAGAATAAACCATATGATTCGTCTCCCACAATGTTTTCCTGAGCAGGAAAGCATGGGTCATAGAGGGGAGGTGCTTTTTGCAGATCACACCAGAGGTCCCTAATGCGGCGAACACCATGGATATACTCAGCATTTCTAACCCCAAGACCATCCTCTCCACAGCTCTCCTTCTCACCACTTTTTAGTGGAGAGTTTTTATAATCACTCTTTAAGAAAACCTGTAACACCATTGGAAAGCTTGTTTTTTCCTTTCTGTAGTAGTGATGAAGTAAGAGAGCTCTCTCACCTCTTGAAGGTATACCCTTCTCCTGCTTCAGACTCGGAGAGGGAGCTGGTGTGGTTTGTGAGGAGCTGGAAGCCCCTTCTCTGCCCCAGGATGCACTGGAGCTCACAAGACCCTCTATGATGGGATGCCTTTGGGGTCACCCCTTCTCCCAGGCTCCAAGGTCTAATATGGATTAAAATGTGAATATGAGACATGGGACATTTGTACTTTATACCTCCCCTGGTACTTCAGACTATGCAAGTCTGGGTGTAAAAAGCTGAGAAATAGCGACACACCTTTTCTCTAGCACTGCATCCCTCTAACCTTCATCTCCAAACTCTTGGCATTTGCCATCAACTTCTCTCCTGATCTGACTTTCTCTGCTGCTGAGACCCTCAGACTCAAGCAAAGGTGCCGTGTTGGAGTGGAGTCTAAAAGAAGACTTTACTGGGATGGAACCTGTACCTCCCCTGATGATCAAGCTTCTCTTTCATTAGGATCCCAGGATTGTGCTAGGATGAGTGATATCTCAGTCTTCATGCATATAGGTTCCTGCAGGCCCTCTGCATGGACCCCCAAAATTATCATGAATGTCTTAATTTGATGTCATACACAATTCAGGCCCCAGTTGAGAAATGTTCCGCTCAATACATTTGAATCTGAAGGATTTGGGCTGTAAGTGCTGACTCCATGTCCTTCTGCTCCATTGGCTGTTTCTTGGACTCGCATTCCTGCTCGCATATTTCTAGCTCCTATGCTAGCACAAATTTCCAAATAAAAGGTTTTCAGAAATATCTCTAGTTGATTGTGCAACCCTTTACACTCACACCCACAGCATTGTGCCAAAGTTTCCTCTGGTGCAGTTATTTCTTTAGGAGATGTTGTCTCCAAATTGCCTGAGCTAAAATGCAGCATGTACCTTAGGATCAGGAACTCCTTAAGGCTTAAGCACCAAGGAGCTCATCATTGACATGGTGGTTAGAGTGACAAGGGTGGACCTTTGATAGAAGTTTGCCATAGGTCAAGGATGTGGGCCAGCAGGCTCTGGGGGAGTGGGCTAGGGTGTACCCTGGTGGATATGGAAAGTGTGAATGATGTTCATCTTTCTCTAATTACCATTAATTTTCTGTTTCCTTACCCCTCCTCTTCTGGATTTATCAACCCATCAACCTAGAACTTCTGTTCTCATCATTATAAAAATGAAGTTGTGCATTGTTCCTAGGTAGAAGTCATTATCTATTAATGGACTGAGTGTCTCAGATTCTTCAAGATCATGGTCATAATGTCACCATGCTTCTCCAGAGAGCAAGATTATTGATATCAGGTATCTTTTCTCACTAATTCTTTATTTCTTTTACTCCAAGCAAAGAACCACAATGCCTTTTGCATAGAAAGGGTTTTCAAACAGTATTTAAGATGCAATTGGATTGAAAGAATGAAAAAGGTGTGTCCGTGTGTGTTTGTGTTTATGTAAGGTGTTGGAAACCTCCTGGGCTCTGTCAATCAGAATGCTATACTCTGTAATCCCATATTTTCCTCCCTTATCTGGCCTTCTACTCTATCCCAAGCAATTCTCCACACTTTATTACAGATTATTTTGTAAATGCTTCTTTATAACCTGGCTTGAAAATATGTTGAATAGAAGTGTTCAGCCATAAATAAAGTTTTTAATTGGTAAGATTACTTTTCTTTTTCTATAGCTTATTAAGTTCTCCTCTTACGATATCTGAAATTTAAGGAAGCTTTCTCAGGAGTTCCGTATTTATGCAGCTAAGATCAGAATCTATTATTGAGATGATGTTTTTTCTTGAAAAGTCAGTGGCTCCCCGTGAGTTTGTGCATAGTGATGTTGGAAATTCCTAATTGAGTCACTGAATCCAAATAAGTTTAGCTAAAATGAATTCTTAAATGCTATCAACTCTTTTCTTCTGACAGACAAGGGGATGGTGGGTCAGAGAATTGAAATGATTTGCTCAAGGTCACATGGCAGGCTATTAATAGTGTTGGGTGGATTTAGGACTTTAAGCTCTGGTTTGCTTAGTCTGAAGTATTGCTAAGGCTTTGATTTTTCAAAAAAAATCCAATTTTAAGCCATATATATATATATGTATTTTTTAAGCCATATATATATATATATTTAAGCCATATATATATATATATTTGGTGTGGATGATTGGGTCTGAGCTAATATCTGTGCCAATCTTCCTCCACTTTGTATGTGAGATGCCACCACAACATGGCTTGATTAGCACCTGGGATCTGAACCTGTAAATCCTGGGTCAGTGAAGCAAAACATGTGAACCCAACCACTGTGCCACTGGGCCGGCCCCAAGCCACATCTTTGAGGAACATGATTTTCAGACATTATAAAAATTGAGGTGACTTCTGGGCTTTGTTTTTGTCAGATTGTTTCAAAAGAATATTTTTCTGTGAACACTTTTTAAAGTTTTTTATTGTGGCAAAGCATACATAATATAAAAATGACCATTTGGACCATTTTTGTGTACAATTTTAGTGACTTTGGGTATATTTACATTGTTGTGCCACTGTCACCAGCATTTTTTCATCATCACAAACTGGAATTCTGTACCCTTAAACAATGATGGCCCATTACTTGCTTCCCCCAGCCCTTGATAACCACTATTCTACTTTTTTATCTAATAATTTGGCTAGTCTCAGTAGAAATGAAACTGTCACTCTTTCTAGATGACATGATTTTATATGTAGAAAACCTTAAAGAATCCAACTTATAGAAAACTTATAGAAATAATAAATGAATGCAGTAAAGTTGCAGGATACAAAGTCAGTATATGAAAATCGGTTGCATTTCTATACACTAACAAGGAAGTAGCAGAAAGAGAAATTATGAGTACAATCCCACTTACAACTGCAACAAAAAGAATAAAATACCTAGGAATAAACTTAACCAAAGAGGTCAAAGATCCATACAC
This sequence comes from Equus quagga, assembly GCF_021613505.1. NCBI lineage: Eukaryota > Metazoa > Chordata > Mammalia > Perissodactyla > Equidae > Equus > Equus quagga. The sequence continues at coordinate 92,792,960 of NC_060275.1, forward strand.
TGAAAACTATAAAGCGTTATTGAAAGAAATTGAAGAAGATGAAGAAATAGAGAGATATTCTACGCTCTTGGATCGAACAATTAACGTAGCTAAAATGTCAATATGTCCAAAAGCAATCTACAGATTCAATGCAATCTCTATCAAAGTTTCAACATTTTTCACAGAAATAGAACAAAGAATCCTAAAATTAATATGGAACAACAAAATACCCTGAATAGCCAAAGGAATCCTGAGGGAAAAGGAGCAAAGCTGGAGGTATGACACTCCCTGATTTCAAAAAATACTTCAAAACCATAGTAACCAAACATCATGGTATTGGCACAGAAACAGACACACAGATCAATAGAACAGAATTTAGAGCACAGAAATAAATCCACACATCTGTGGACAGCTAATTTTTGATGAAGGAGCCAAGAACATACAATGTAGAAGTGAAAGTCTCTTCATTAAGTGGTATTGCGAAAACTGGACAGTCATATGCAAAAGAATTAAAGTAGACCATTATCTTACACCATGCAAAAAAATTAACTCAAAATGGATTAAAGACTTGAATGTAAGACCTGAAACTATGAAACTTCTAGAAGAAAACATAGGCAGTACGCTCTTCTACATCAGCCTTAGCAGCATATTTTCAAGTACTATGTCTGATCGGGCAAGGGAAACAAATGAAAAAATGAACACATGAGACTACGTAAAACAAATTAGCTTCTGCACAGCAAAGGAAACCATCAGCAAAATGAAAAGATAACCTAACAATTGGGAAAAGATATTTGCAAACCGTATATCTGATAAGGGGTTAAAATACGAGATATATAAAGACCACATACATCTCAATAACAAAAAATCTAACAACCCAATTAAAAAAATAGGTCAAAGATCTAAACAGACATTTCTCCAAAGAAGATATACGGATGGCCAATAGGCACATGAAAAGATGTTCATCATCACTGATCATCAGGGAAATGCAAATCAAAACTACACTAAGATATCACTTTACACCCATTAGAATGGCAAAAATAACCAAAACAAAAAGTAACAAATGTTGGCGAGGTTGTGGAGAAAAAGGAGCCCTCATACACTGCTGGTGGGAATGCAAACTGGTGCAGCCACTATGGAAAACAGTATGGAGATTTCTCAAAAAATTAAAAATAGAAATATCATATGACCCAGGCATCCCACTACTGGGTATCTATCCAAAGAACTTGAAATCAGCAATTCCAAAAGTCCCATGCACCCCTGTGTTCATTGCGGCATTATTTACAATAGCCAAGACATGGAAGCAACCTAAATGCCCATCAATTGATGAGTGGATAAAGAAGATACGGTATATGTATACAATGGAATACTACTCAGCCATAAAAAGGATAAAATAGTCCCATTCACAACAACATGGATGGACCTTGAGGGTATTATGTTAAGTGAAATAAGCCAGATACAGAAAGACAATCTCTGTATGACTCCACTCATATATGGAAGTTAAACATGTGGACAAAGAGAACAGATTAGTGGCTACCAGGGGAAAGGGGGGGGGTGGGGGGATGGGCACAAAGGGTGAAGTGGTGCACCTACAACACGACTGACAAACAATAACGTACAACTGAAATTTCACAAGGTTGTAAACTCTCATAATCTCAATAAAAAGTTAAAAGAAAATTAAGAATAGAAATACCATATGATCCAGCTATTCCACTGCTGGGTATTTATCCAAAGAACATGAAAACATGAACTCATATACATAAACCCCTATGTTCATTGAAGCACTATTGACAACAGCCATGACTTGGAAGCAACCTAGGCGCCCATCAAGGGACAAATGGATAAAGAAGATGTGGTATATATACACAGTGGAATACCACTCAGTCATTAAAAATGGTGAAATCTAGCCATTTGTGACAATACGGATGGACCTTTAGGTATTATGCTAAGCAAAATAAGTCAGAGAAAGAAAGTCAAATACTGTAAGATCTCACTCATAAATAGAAGATAAAAACAACAGCAAAAAATCACATAGAGACAAACATTGGATTGGTGTTTGCCAGAGGGGGAAAGGGGTAATTAGGTACCTGTGTGTGGGGATGGATTGTAATTAGTCTTTTGGTGGTGAATTTGATGTAATCTACACAGAAATTGAATTGTAGTTATGTGCACCTGGAATTTATATAATGTTATAAACCAATGTTTCTGCAATAAAAAAAGAAAAAATGATATTTTTTGCAGTTCCCATGTAGTTGAAAAACTACTGGAAGCTACAGACCTTCCACTCTTTTAACAAACATCTGTACACCAAATCTATAAACAATCCAGGGAGTTCGTGGAGCCCTTCAATTTTATCCTCAGTTTCCAGGCTTACGTGTGTGGAGTTTCCTTCACCATTCTCCATTCATGGGCATTTTTTAAGCTTTGAAAGAGTATATTCATTCTTCACTTCTGTCACACAGCTTGCTAAATGTCTGCAAATAAGGTAAACACATGATTGGGGTTTGATGTCTGACCTGATGTTCGTTTCACTGTGTTGAAATATTTGAACCACTCACTAACTCCTCGTTTGGACACACTTCTCTATCTTGTTTATTTATTTGCGACACTAATAAATGAATGATGTCAGTGGCAGTTAAGTAGCAAAGATCTCTAATGGTCACGTGTACTACTGCTCCACCAATATAAAGAATTACAATTGGGTTATGGGGAGAGTCTGATAGGACATAGAGGAGCTTGACAGAACAAGCCTAGACTGCCTTGAACAGACAGTCAGTAGAAATGCAAATGCTAAGAACTCTGCTAACGAGGACTCAGAGGGAAGTGAGGAGCTTGGTAGAGAAAATCTATATTGTCTTAGATAATATGTAAATCATCCTAAGTAGAACTTGAGTAGAAATAGAGATGTTAAAGGCTTCTTGCTGCTTATAGCAAAATGTGAGAGGAAAGAAACAAATTGAAGCAAGAATTATTAAGCATAATGAGAGCAAGTCTTCACGATTTTGGAAATTCTTAGCCTATACAGATTGCAATAGATTCTAAATTTAAGGAATTCACTTTGATGAAATCAAAGAAAACCAGTGCTTTTACAGAGAAAACCAGTGGTGTGGCTGGATAACCTTTTGCTATTGCCCTTGAAAGATTAAAAGTTCAGAATATTCAGTCTCACAGAGAGCTCTTTGAAAAGTAGGTTTGTGATTTGTGGATCTGTTCAGCCATATTAGCAGAAGTCAAAAATAGAAATGAAATTATTTTGTAAAAATCTGTGGAGCAGCCTCGTGTCTAGTGGAATGAATTCCTATGACATACCCAGGAGATCCACAAGGTACTTGAGAATTTTATACTAGAAGAAACACTGTGAGTTTGGACTGAAAGAGACAAAGGGAAGATGATCTGAAAGAAGGCTGTTAGACTCCCTAAAAGTAAGAAACAGGCAGATAAACTATTCAGGTGCAAACACACGATATGTTTTATAAAGAACAAAGAACCATGAGGTGAGGCAGTGAGTCCAGAGGGTAGATCTTCAAGTTCACAGGGCTGAATTTCAAATCATAGAGGATTATTTCCTGTCCTTAAAACCTAATATTGTATGCCCAGGCGGATATCAAAATTTTTTAGAATGGGTAATTTATGTTTTGCTTTCATTTTGTTCCACGTAGAATGATAAAAAACAGTAACTGGCATTTTACACAAGACCCACTATTGTTTCTTGGGAGCAGATAACTTGTTTCCTAAATTTGTCTGTTCACAGATGGAGAGAAATTTGGCCCCTGGATGGATCATACCAAGACTCTCACTCATACTTGAAAAATGCTTTGGATGATATAATTTGGAACTTTTGAGCTGATCATATCTAGATGAGGTTTTGAACTATGAGTTGATGAGGTAATGGTTTGAGACTTTAGATGTTGGGATGGGGTGAATGCATTTTGCACATACAGTGTACATGAGTGTTCAGTACAGAAAGAAGAATGTAGTAGGAAAATAATGTCCCCTGAATGATATCCATGTCTCCATCCTTGGAACCAGTGAATATGCTACCTTACCTGGCAAAGGGTCTTTGCCAATGTGATTAATGTAAGGGTCTTGAGATGGGGAGATTACCTGGATTATCCCGGTGGGCCTGATATGATTACAAGAGTCCTTCTATCAGACAGAATAGGACAGGAGAGTAAGAGAAGGAATGTGGTGATGGAAGGAAAAGTCAGAGTGATGTGATTGACAGTTGGAAGGAGGCCATGAGGCAAGGAATACAGGCAGCCACTAAAAGCTGGAAAAGGCAAGAAAAGAGATTGTCTTCTAGGGCTTCCAGAAGGAATGCAGGGCTGCTCACACCTTGCTTTTATCCAACTGAGACCCATTTTTGACTTTTGATCTATAGAACTATAAGATAATAAATTTGTCTTGTTTTAAGTCACTAAGTTTATAGTAATTTTTTAGGAAGCAATAAGAAATGACTACAGTCATCATAGGTGGTCAGGAGCACTCCAGGAGGCATGAGAGGAGGTTGTTAAAGACTCCACAGTAAAGGCAACTTTGGGGGACACTCATGGCAGTGCCTATTATGTTGCAAATTGGAGAGATTCTAGAGCTGTTATTGGGTGAGCAATTCAAAGTGGGCTGCTTTTCAAGTAATAAGCATAAATGGACCTAAGTAAAACATATGAACAAGAGCTATGCTGTCTCCAGAATGCAAAAAGGCCTAAAGATGTTGGACTTGTTGAAATATCATGGTGTCATGATGAATAGTTGTTTCCTGACAGTGTTATGGATAGAGAGGCCTTAGACTGACCACAAAGTTCCCAGGAACATAACTGAGGTACTAGCCTTGAGCTTTGTGTGGGGGCAATGGCACATGCCTTTGTGTGAGTCCCTTGGTTGAATTATTCCATGTTTTGAATGAGTATAGCAAGTGAATCTCTTTGGAGGAAGAAGTCCTCAAGGTAATGTCATACCTGTGCTCCTGGAGAAAGTTGGATGTGGTTAAGATCTTTCTGACAAAGATTGTGGCCGATGGTAGGGCAGTTGAAGTACTCCATGGGTAACCACTTAAAGATGTTTTCTGTCTCTTCCAAGGTGCAGGCAACTGAGATTGAGAGCCTGTTGAAACAGTTACTGAACAGAACATATTAGCCAAATCTATGATGTAAAGCGTTTGCCAGTAAATACTTGGATAAAGTCAGTAATTTCACTCTGATTGGGTATGTGAGCTCTAATGTGTGGGACCATGTATTAATCTCTCCCTAACCACCGTACACAGTTAGGTTAGGTGTCATGGCTGTTGAAGGCACATGTGCATTTAGAGAGTATGAAAGGTTTATTACTCAAATAATAAGGCCTTTTTTTTTGAAAAAGCAGGACAAGTTCCCAAGCAAATCTGAAAAATGGCTTTCCAGAGCATGGAGGGATGTCTTGCTTGAGTTTTTATTGTGGGTAGGGGGATGGGATGAGCTGAGGTGTCCTCCTCATTGACCTGCCTTCTGCGGTTTGAAACTCCCAATAGAGCCAAGGGAGGGAGCATGGGGAGATTCTTAACAGCTTGTCCAGACGAGGCACAGAAGAGGGAGTGGGAGATAGGGCTTGAAACTTGTCCACAGTCAAACATCAAAAATAGACTCATACTTTCTGTTACATGTGAATAATGGGGGAGAAGCCAAGTTGGTAAGTAGAAGTACAGTGAACTACTATTTCAGTTAAGCCACTGAGGTCTTTTAGTGAAACAAAAAACGATTTGGATGTATTGCTTTCAATAATGAGAATGAACTTTTCTAAACTAGAAAGTGCAGAGGCTCTGGAATCAAAGGGACTTGTATTTAAATAGAAACTCTACCACTTCCTATGGGTGCAACCTTGACATATTATCTTAAGCTCAATTAACTTTTTTTTTTTTCTCACCTGTAAAGTGAGAGCGATAGCTATACCTTCAGTGGAAGCTTTAATGGAAGCTTCCATTACTTTAAACTGAGAAGAATCCCTGAATCTTTGCAAGGTTCTCGACCCATGTTTTCAGTTTATAAGACTGACTGAATGAGAAAGCAACCAAATCAAACAAAAATAGTTCAAAAGGTAAACATTCAAATAAATATAAAATTATGGGAACAAAAACATGTTGCTATCATCCTGCTAATGTTATTCCATATTGCATAACATATTTAACATTTTTAACCCATTGGTGTTTCTTAGGATTCAAAGAGGAGGAAGAATCATACCAAGTTCTCAGTTGGTTTCCACTTGAAGATTATAACAAAGAATTTAAGAAATATTTGTATTTCTTTATGAAAGCAGCTTTGGCTGGCAGGTAATTTCTATTTATTATTTTAACAAAAGATTCAATGTTTTAGTGATATAAATTAATGGAGGATGTATGTATGTTTGGACTAAGGATATGACAAAGAGGTGGATGGATGGATGGATAGATGGATGAATGAGTGGATGGATGGATGATGGGATAGATTATGAGTAGATGGTTAGGTAACTAGGTATTTCTCACCAAATCGAGTACCATCTCTGGAGATTCTTTCTTACTCTGTATTCTCCCTCTTCCTCTACCAGCATGAATATATTTTGGTAGAAACTGGGAGTTGTTCTTTCTGGGACCTCCTTGCAATACTTCACTTAACAATCATCATCTGTAATCTCCCCGACACTAAAGCACAAGTCATTGCTGATAAGATAATGAGAGCCACCTTCGTCCACTTATTTTTCCTCCTTATCACAGTTATTCATTAATGAAGGGATGATTTGCGAAGACTGATTTTGTAGTACTTGAATAGCTGGCCATGGAAAGTCCTTTTAAAAAGCAATCAGACTCGCGCAGAATAACACGTGAATCTAATTCCTTTTGCTTCATCTTGAATGGAAAGGAACATATAAGTCCTTAACCTTGGACATAAAGGTGGACAGACAGAATCCGTGTATATCTGGGTTAATCAGAGTGGCCTAACCCCTTCTTTTTACCTTGAAAATTCTATTTGCTAGTCAATGTCCTGCTCAGACATGACTTTTCCCTAAAGCCTTCTTTCCTCACTCAGATTGGAAGATCCTAGTCCATCCTGTACAGGTCTGATCTGACCTGCTTATCTGACCCTTAGTCTGTATCATCTTCATTGTTAGCTACACGTTTTAATTATATGTTTTGTCTCTTCTCCTCTAATTTAATATTTTGAGGACAGGTATATGTAACTGTGTTTTCTTGAATTTTTTTCTATTTATTAGCTAAATTTTAAATGTAATTATATGAACTATATTCTAGGAATTTTTACAGCATTACTGAAATTATCCAAAATATTTGGCAACCACTCCTTTGTGACATGAAATCTTTAAAAGTAAAGAGCAGAGGATGATTTCAGCCAGTCACTTCCATTGTGTGATTTATAAAGCTGATCCTAAAGATCAGGTAGAGATTTGCATATTGCTAAGGAGTGCTTAGCTTATGGGCCTTCTCTCCCTGGGGTGTGATGCTGCAGTGGTGCACAATTACAGGTGTGCCAGGTATTGATTCTCTGGGTGCTTCATGCAGCTGGTAGACCCCTGACGTTTTGAGCCCTTGCACTTGTCACCTCCGGTGCCTAAAGTACAGATGGGCATCCTCATCCATTTCTCCATATATTGTACAAAAAAAACAGGATCATGTTCTATACAGGCAGTGATGGGAAAGCACTGCAAGAAGTTAGTCCTGGAATAATCCAATAGGCAGAGTCTTAATTGTATGTCAGTAAACTTTGCCATTATCTTTTCTGGATGCCACAGCCTTTATTGAAGTGGAAAGGCTAATAGTATGCTTGAAAATCAGGCTTTTTTTTCCTCATTTCTTAATTGATGGGCATAGTAAGGTAGAATTCCTATTTTTAGCTGAGATTTAGAGTTCTAGTAAGATCAAAAAGTCCCTTGGGTGAGGTGATCTGTCAACTGCAGAATATAGCATGATTTTTAAAAATAGCCTATATGTCCATGTTTTTAAGACTGTGTCATCAAGTAACTTGCAGTTTGGCTGAGTAAACAAGACAATCACTCAGCAAGAGTCAGTATTTATGTGAAGGTCAAGAAGAACATCATGGAATTTATCAAGTAGAAAGAGATCTGTGAGGTCTGCTATGGTCGTAGAAGGCTCCCAGAGGAGAAGGCCTAACAGTGGAAATTTGGTCTCAGTTAAGGTAAGTCAACTGTGACCACGGATTTCAAGACTTGAGAGTTTAAAGATAAATTTTCTAATCAACCGGCATAAAGGGTGCTTGGGATTTGGATCAGAGAGGAGAGGGGAGGGGAAGAAGGAAACACTCTCAGGAGCAGAATATCTGCTGGCGTGATTGGGGAAAGCATATTAATGGACAATGGTGGAATAGGATGCTGCTGCTAGGTGTGGTCTTGCTTACCCAGGAAATTGTAGCCCAAAATTCTTGTACTGTGAAATTAACACCTCCAACAAATCTTTATCGTTGATTTTATTTCTCTCAGAGACATATTTGAAAACTGTTTAAAATTGTTGGAACTACAGGGATTTCAGTGCAGTCATTTGCTAAAGAGAAATGATATCATGGACTCCTCAAAGAAAGAGTACTTCAGTCTGATATTTGTAGAAGCATTTGACTTGTGTTCTTTCCTGGTTGCTGAGAAGGTTGGGAAGCCATTTGTGTCCATTCTTCCCACCACATGTGGCAACATGGCCTTTGGGCTACCAACCCCCTGTCTTATGTGCCAATATTATGTTCCTTCCTGACTGACCGTATGGACTTCTGGGGCCAAGTAAAGAATTTTCTGATGTTCTTTGATTTCTCTGTGGAGCAATAGCAAATTCACTCTACGTTTGGCAACATCATCAAAGAGCATTTCCCCAAAGGCTCTAGGCAAGTTTTGTCTCATCATCTAGAGAAAGCAGAGTTGTGGTTTCTTAATTCTGACTTTCCCTTTGATTTTGCTTGGCCTTTGCTTCCCAACACTGTGTGTTTTAGAAGCTTAATGGCCAAACCTGTTAAAGCAGTACCACAAGGAAGTAAAACCTTAGCTCTCAATAGGGGCTTCATGCAGAGGCCTTCAGTGCAGAGCTGGTGGCTGCCTCTGCCAGTGAGATCCCGGGAGTGGAGTAGGGTGAGGCAAGTGAGGCTCCTAGGGCACACTTTTTAATAAAGTACTCATTTGCAGGGTCATGCAAGTACAGTGATGGCACTAGTACAACCCTAAGATTGAGGACTTTCTTAAATGCTACTCCAGAGTCCTCTCGCCTTGCCCTAGTCCTGGCCCTGGCAGGATAAGCCTTTTAATAAGTTGATAATTTTCATTTGCATTTGTATGATCATATGGATGGTAAGTATGCAGTAAGCATCCGTCATATGCAAGAATTGTTAAGGAGGTGAGTTATTTACAATGAAACACGCAACACTGTGAGACAGGCTGTAACCAAGGCGGGACTTCCTGGGACTGACTGCAGGCAGCATCTCCAGTATCTCCAGCCTGTAGAGCCCTGGTTCCTAACTCCACCTAGACCTCCTGATTTGGTTGATCTGGGGTCTGGCCTGGGCATTGTCAGTTGTAAAAGCTGCACAGTCATTTTGAATGCATAGACTCAGAAACACTGCTAGAAGTTTGCAAAGTGGAGGGAGCTGAGATTAGTTGGCTGCCTATTGCCCATCTGTACTGTGTTGCCATTTCATGGAATTTATCTTATATATATTGTCACCTAGAGGAAAGTATGATCATCTCCATTTTTGTAAATGAGAGACAGAGACACAGGTGGTGTAAGTGGCTTTTCCATTTCAGAGTGAAGAGGAGCCCTGATTTGGCCTGGGCCTTCCAGGCACTGATGTGTCTACCTTTCCTCTAGTGACCTTACATTGAGTGAGCAGGAAGAGTTGGGGAATGATCCATGCGCTAGATGGGCTCTGAGTGGGTGGCAGGATTTTTTAGGAATGGAGCTGGGAGAGAAGCCATTTCAGGTGGGGAGAACAGGGAGTACCAAGTGTGGAGGTAGAGTGACATGACCATGACTCTGCATTCCCTGAGTGACTCTGGCTAGACAACGAAGTGGAAGATTCAATTGCACTAATATAACCAGGCCAGATTGCAGGAGGTTTTATCCAGCAGGGTGACTTAGGCCTTGCCCATAGGGCTGGGGAGGGAACTGGTAAGTAGGAGCATAATAGGAGTGAGAGTTGCAATGGCTGTTAGATAACAGAGGCTTTTTTCGAAACATTTTCTTCTCTGTATTTTCCAACTTCTATATAATGGTCTTATGTTGCTTTTGTAATTATGAAAGGCTGTTTTAATGTGGTCCTTTGAGATAGTAACTCAGGCAATGTTATGCTAGATGGAATCAACCCAACAGGATGAGGGTTTAGAAGTTGTCAAGGGGCTGCAGAAGCCCAGAGAGAGTCAGAATCCTAAGAAATTTTGGAAGTAACAATTGGCAAAACAGTGTTAAATCCAAGATTGCAACATTAGGTCACAATCCTCCTTAAGAACTGCCTGGGGAATTTTAAATATAAGGTGCCCAGGTCTGGATTTGGGATTGGTCATTGTCACTCTTTTAAAAGTCTTCCCATGTGGTTATATTTTGCATTTATGTGGGTGAACCACTGAGGTAGGCAATGAACTACAAAGATCAGTGACAGAATATCATGGAATATCAGAGCAAAGCACATGACGTGGCACATTGGATGTGGGTGGCCAGGTGCCTTCCCTATTCTACCTCCATTTCTTATGCCAGAGGCCTTCTCCCAGCTTCCCCTCTCCAGCCTCTGGAATCCCACCTTCTTCTGCTGGATGCTGATCCCCACTGGAATTCTTCCTTACATTACCACCTCTGTTCTGGCTTTTGAAAACTCCCCATGTGTCCATGGACCCAAAATTTATAGAGGGTCTAGGATGGCTATGATCTTACAGTCAGTGTTTCAAAAAAGAAAGATGTTCTCACCACCACAATGGGCATGAACACAATGCAAAGGATGCTCAGCTGTCCCTTGGGCTATGATAATAGTTTCAGGACAGTGAGCTTTAGGAGTGACAGGAAGGTGTGTTCAGTAAAGAGCCAACCTTCATTCCTTGGTTCTCCTGGCTTTCACGGACAACTTTGTACACCTCTTTTCCTTTCTTACCTCTCTCCAGGAATTTGAGAATTTCATTGCCAAGTCTGGAGACTCAGATTTTGTCCTTGTGGCCCTGGGCTCCATGGTGAGCATCTCTCAGTCTCAGGAGCTTCTCATGGAGGTGAATGTGCTTTTGCTCATCTCCCTCGGGGTGATATGGAGGTGTAAGCCTTCTCATTGGCCCAAAGACATCAAATTGGCAGCAAATGTGAAAAGTGTGGACTGGCTTTCTCAAGGTGACCTCTTGGGTAAGGACTACCAAGATCTGTGTCTCTCATCTTATTTACATGTCTTTAGGGCTCATCAGGGCTCTGACCTCTATTTCGGCAAGCCCATCATTATGAGAAGGAGCTGCTGACAGCTAAAAGCAAGTCTCCAGAGAATAGGAATGTAGCAGCCTGCTGGAGTTTTTGGGTAATCAGGCTACACTTCCAGTGAGATCAGATGCCAAAACAGCCCTCTCTCCTTTCTTTTTTATCCTAGGCCAGATTTCGACAGTCAATAAAGTCACATTGATTTACTGCCTTTGGTCTTGAACAAGGTCAGCCAAACACAGTCCAAAATAACCTGTGAATTCTGAGAACATCCCAGGATCACGTTGCCACTGTATTTAGTGTCTTCATGAGGACCTGTTCACCCACGTGCCTTTATGCACACAGACATACAGATAGATCCTCCTTATCTACTAAGGTATGAGCTTTCATACCTTAACAATATTGACACCAACAATGTCTTTAGGATGTGCCAAAATACCTGAGGCCAAGCTGAGCAACCTCATAGCCAATTATTTGGTCTATTGAGTCTCTGGTACCAGAGAGTCCCCTCATTACCCAACAGGTTTGCTCCGTCCCTACTGATCTGAGAGTCTCTTCACTGTTGTAGCCAATGGATGGGTCAGAGACTCTTAACTAAGCTTGTGACTCAAAATCATCTGGGGAATTTAAGAAACACATTCTTGTTTCTACTTCTGCAAATATATTTCTCTAAGACTGGAGTAGAGCATATGAATCTCATTTGAAAGGAACACAAGGAGATTCTGATGCACATCCCAGTGGAGTGGCACAGGTTGAGATGAATTCTTCATTGTGAACAACCAATTTAGTTAGCTCTAAATGAGAGTGGGATGGAAACACTGGAACTGGAAATATTGAGGTGTAGGCTCTAGTCTCTGCTTTCAATGGTGTTCTCATATATTTGAGGAGACACACATATAGTATAGTTTTATGAGTGCCACATGAGTTGTGATGTCAATGAATGTGTCAGGAATTCAGAGAAGAGGGAAATTACTTTGCAAGTGAGAAAAGATTGCTCAAAACAAAGAGAGAAACAGAGAAAGAGACACAGGGAAACACAAAGAGTAAACAGAGATGAGAGTAGGAAAGAAAGATACAAGGATGATGCAGAGAAGGATGGATGGATGGACGGAGGGATGGATGGAGATATATGCTTTGCCTAGCATTATTCTCTACAGAATTCCCTGGGTTCTCAGTCTTAGCTGGGTTCTGTCTCTGGCAAGAAGTATCTGTAAAAAGGCAAGGCTTGGAATCCTGCATGTTAGAACATCTACCTTGAATGTGTCCCAAGCAGAATTATCTTTACAATGGTTCCAACACACTTTGAGAATCCATTGTCATTTTCTTTTTGCCCTTTCTGATTTACTGGTATCCTGAAACTTTTCATCCTGAATGTCCTGCTGTCTTTCTCATTTGCAACAGCTCACCCTCACATCCATCTCTTTGTCGTCCGCGGTAGGGTGAATAGTATCATGGAGGCCATCCAACATGGCGTACCCATGGTGAGGATTTCCTTCTTTGGAGACCAGCCTGAAAACCAGTTCCAAGTAGAAGCCAAAAAATTTGGTGTCTCTATCCAGTTAAAGCAAATCAAGGCTGAGACACTGGCTCTGAAGATGAAGCAAGTCATAGAAGACAAGAGGTATGTGGCTCTCTGGGCTTGTGGTCACATAGGCTGAATGAAGACATCAAGCATGAAGGGCACCACATGTGTCTTTTTTGCAATAAAAATGGAAAGTCCCAGGCTGTGCAATAATATGTGTGCAATGGTAAAAGCTGTCCTGTTTCCTCTGAGTGTAAGACTAGGCAATTTAGGTTAGATGCTGAAAAGAGTTTTCTTCTAATGGGTTATGAGGAATCCAAATTACTTACACAGGTTCTCTTTGAGAGGTCTTATATGTTCGCGTGGTTATAGGAGAATTTCAACTGAGTAGGAGGTTGCCTTTCCATCCCCAATATGCCACACTGTTCTCTACTTCAGGATCTTTGTCTGTGCTACTACCTAGAACACTTCTTCCCTTCTTTTCACAGGGCTGGTTCCTTAACACATTTGGGTCTTGTCTCCAATGTCGCCTCCTCAGAGAGGCCATCTTTGTCTGATAGTCCTAACTAGACTTGTCTCTTGCCTACTTCACATTCATTGTTTCCTTTTTAACACTTCTCAGGATCCCTAATTACCCCAATTCTTTAGGTTTTAATTTATCATCTGTCCCCAACACCAGAAAGTACAGGGTAAGCCCCCTAGGACAGCAGCATGTGTCTCTTGTTTTCCAAGATGTTCCCAGTGTCTGGTACAGGGCCTGCCACAAAGTACGTCTGAAGGAATTTCTGTTAAGTGAGTCAACAAAAGGGACTTTTGGTGTCTTAATTAACTTCCTATCCAGCACAATGATCTCATGTGAAGAGAAAAATACATATATTTTTTGTTATAACTAAGAAGGACTGAATAACTTGGAGTTCAAGTGCACAATCCTGAATCAGACCTCAAGACCTAACATATTACCTTGCACGTAGGAGTTCTGCAAGTAGTTCTTGTTAAATGACTGAAAAACAGCCCAAAACTTGTGATTCTAAGCCCTAGAAAAGGTGTTAAACTCCAGGGGTCAGAAAACCCAGAAATTTCATATATATTTGATATCTCATGTGTTGCAAATATTTACTTTTGCAAGAATGGGTTTGTAAGTTTCATTGGATTTTCAAGGACCTAGACCCAAAATGGCCATGAACCACTAGTCCCAAGGAGTCGTCATTTGGGCTGGGATGGTCCTCAGACATTGTGGATCAGGGTCAGCTTCATAACTTATGGGGTCCAATGTAATATGGAAGGTAGAGCCCTTGTTATAAAGTTTGAATATTTCAAAAAGGTGACAGCAGAGAGTTAAATCAAGCACAGGACTGCTCTAAGTGTGGGGCCCTGTGTAAATATGCAGGCTTCAGCCCATGGAGGGAGTGCCATTCAACATGATGCTCTGAAGGGCAGGAAAGTGTAGATATATCCTCCTGGGTGTAGTCTCCAGAGTCATATGTGTCACCTCACCAAGACACCAGCACAAAGTGATGTGCTATCTCTCTGTCAGTCTCCCTCTCTCTGTATAATTTACATCTTATATAATTTTCTATAGTATATTTAAGCCTCCTTCTTGTAGAGACCAGTCCTTAGAGACTTCGTCACTCTGTTATGGTTTAGCACTTTTAGCGCTAAGCATGGATCGTTGCATGTAGGCACCAGTTGGAACTTTTCAAGGGGACCCAACTAGACAGTGGCAAGGCCAGGCCAATGACTCTTCCTTGAAAAGGAGCCTTTGTGCTTATGGTGGAAAGCGCCTGTGTGTAATACAAGGTCCCTAAGGCTTCTGAAACCACATGAGTTACGCCCCACATCTGCCTCTGCCAACTGGTACAAATCTGCAGCAGTCGCTGCCAGCATCATCAGGAGATCCCACCCCCTCACCCACACCTGGTGATTGGTGGGCTGGACTGAACACATCCTCCAGACAAGCGGTGTGGGGCATCTCAAGCCCCATGCCTTCCAGCAGCTTGATGTCTTCTGTTCCTGTTGGTGGTCATCTTGGGCACTGTGTGGCTCTGTCGGAAGCTGCTGGGCATGGTGGCCAGGTGGCTGCGTGGGACCAGGAAGCTGAAGAAGGCCTGATGCCAAGAGAAGTCTTGAGGGCTGTATTTGGGAGGGGTGTGTCACCATTTCTTGGGAGCCTCCCACCAGTTCTAGCACTCTCTGTTCTCCACATCATACACACTTGCTAATTTTGCTATAAATTCCTACTCATTGGTTTCTTCCTGTGATCAGATTTCTCTTGTGGCCTTCTTTCTTTGCCAGTCAGCAAGGGCTGTTCTCTTATTCTGTCCCTGGGTCATTTGGACCAGTGACCCTCAGACTTAAAGTCTTGAAGCCACCTTCCTTATTACACACCTTTTCTGGTCACTGGGCCTGAACCATTCCAGCATCTATGGCCAGTATCTTCCATGCCACTTTCCCTCTCTCCGGCCTCCACCACTAGTCATGGAATAACATCTAAGATGGGTACTTTGCTAATTCTTTTCTTTTCTGTTTGCTTCTCCTGCAAACACTTCTCAAAGCTCAGGAAGCGTGTCCTGCGCATGTGTCTTCTTGTTGGAACCACCCTTGCAGGACCATGTCTGGCTCCTGCCTTGGTTCCTGCAGAGAGTCCTTCCTTGCTGATCAGATGTGGAGCCTGCAGGGTGGTCATGGGCTGAAGTGGCTTTGGTCTCTGTGTTTCATAGCACTGAGCTGTCTTTCAATTTTCCCATTAAAAAAATAAAGTCATGAGAAATAAGTTCATTTCTTTTCAAACTAAGTGGGCTTTTGTGCCCCTTGATAGTGAGTCTTTCTATATGTGACATACTCTTGGGAATTGCATCCACTCGACAGTAACTGAAACCAGAAAAAAAGTGGCTTAGGATTTTCTTCTCTTTCCTTTTTGTTTTTCTCATGTAAAAGAGATTTGTAGGTAGGCAGGCAGTCCAGGGCTGATGTAGTGGCTCCAAGATGTGTTCAATAGTGCAGATTTCTTGTTTGGTTGATCTACCTTCCTCTGCAGGGGTATTTCATCCTCAAGGTCACCGTGGATTCTCAAGATGGTCTTTTTGTATCCAGCCAGTACCTGGAAATTTGGGCAAGACAAGGGAAAATTGGGTAAAGTGGATAAAGCAGGTCCCTGCCAGCTGAGTCAGCCCTCATTAAAGAGATTTCCCAGACACTACAGCCACCCAAAGACTCCACTTACATCTCATTCACCAGACCTGAGTCCCGTGACCACTTCTAGCTGCAGAAAACGTCTAAGAAATGTTCCCCATCTCCAGCTGCTGGGGAGACATGTTAGAAATGTAAACAAAGGGCAATGAATAATAGGAGGAAACTAGAGGCTTGCCCGCATGTGGAGGGCAGGCAGCGGGGGCTGAATTGATGTTTTGTTCCACCTGTGACCCTGTGACTCAGTGACCTCAGGAACAGTCTTACACCAACTGTAACTGCCTGTAGGTGGAAAACAGACCTTTCAGAGTGATGGACATGCAAAACAGGAACAGCAGTACTCTACCATGGTGAAGTGTGTTATACTTTCCTAGTTCTTTCATTTTGGTTCTGCCATTTAATGGTGTAGACGTGTCTAATCAGCCCAACCCAAAGAAGTAGGCACCAGCAGGGGCAACCACAGATGGAGAGGGAGCCATTTTGCAAATTAAGACGACAGCAAGAAAACCTGCTGCCTCCTCCAACCAAGGCACAGGGCTTGGGGAGTGGAGATGGGCTGGTTTGAGCCCACACTCATTCCTCTTGTAGGCACCTTTTTGGGATGAATAACCTGCCCTACCACATAGTGCTCCTGGCTGGTGGACCCCCCTTACCCAGTGAGATTCCAAGCCCACCCAAGCAGAGCGCGGTTTGATGAGCTGGGAAATTCTCTTCTGATATTTTGTTTTCGGGGCATTTGTTGTCCCTAAGACCTAGGGAGGCTCCTTTCTGCATTCCAGCCTTTAAATTAGTTAATCATTTATTTTTTAGAAGTATTCCAATGAAATATTCAGAACTTTAGACACATATATATCCAGAGTGGATTTTCTGTAATTTTCTTCAAATTTAATCTCACGATAACAATAAGTAATAATCAGATAACACCCGTACTAATGATTCTGTCCTCTGGGTTTCTTTTTTTGCTAATTAAAACTCCAAGATGAATTTTGAGAGATCCTCTTGTGTTAGGGTAAATACAAAGAAAAGAAGCTTCCACAACAAGGGCTGTGGACACCTCCAGGTAACAGGGCCCCTTCCCTGTCTGTAGATGAGATCCTAGAAAGGGTTGGTACCCAGTGACCACTCTTCCTTTATGATTTATGGTATTGAGAAGCGAGCTTTGTCTGTCCTCTGTAGAGATTTTACAAATGAGCAAGCCTATAAATTATAACAGAAAAGAGAGTCAGACATAAAGACCAAATAATAGTTTATTTCATTCCACTCCTTCGTCTTGTTACAATTTCTCTCCTGGAATTTTATTGAGCTGGGCTTTTTGTTTCGTATTCCTTTAGTGACTGTGGACGAACTTCATGTTGTTTCAGACGAAAGATATTGTCATTGGAAATCAATTACCCACCGGTAAGCGAACACATCAGCAGAGGGGCTTAAGTCAGTGGCCTTCAGCCTGAGCTCTCTGTGCCTTAATGTGTGCACGAAGACCTTCCCAGGGCTGCATGGCACAGAGAATCTGGAGGCAATAAGTCTCCACATGTGTGTACTCTAGTTTCCTAACAGTGGTCTGCCTAACAATGTGCTACGTTTGGGTGGTAGAGTCTCTTTCTTGCCACACTTTTCACAATTTCCTGACTCTTATTTTACAAAAGAAATGCAAGGCTTTGCCCCCTGCCTATTCTCTCTGTGGTGCATTGCCCCAGGGTGGAAAAACAGGGGTACCAATGGACAGTTTGAAATGTAATAAATGAGCAAGAACCCTTTGTCATTAAAATGATTGGCAATTCTTTGTTTTTAACAAAAACCAAGAATAAACTGTGACTTTCAGCTGTTAGACCATTAAAAGTAACTTGTGCTGATGGATTGCTATGAGATTTTTGGCATAGCGTTCTGGAAGTGTTCAGAGTTGAGGCACATCGTTTTCAAGATGGTCATAACAAATGTCCTATACTGATGCTACTTACTGATATGAATAATGTTTTCAGTGTTTACATAATTAAGAGCTATTGATATAAACCCATCCCATTCCAGAAGTAGACAATATTTAGTTATAGACGCAATAGTTAATTTTAAAAGCACTGAAAAACAGCCCCTTATCTCATTGAGAGATGCGTATTTTGTGTTAGATAATTATTAATCAAATTGGAAGTATGTTATGTTTCTTTGAGTAATTTAATTCAATTATTAAAACTTAGAGTGATAACCTGGTGAACATATTCAACTCTTTGAGTCTTATTGATATCGGAAATAGAAATATTAATTTCAATTTCAATACATGTTTTTGCCACTTAAGGTTATAATAGAATGCTCAATACAATTCTTTCAAGCATAATCATATATAAAGTAGAATTAAATTCTCTGGGGAAGGTGGAATAAAAATAATAATTCAAGGAGAAAATGGAATGATATAAGGCTTCCAATTGACAATGAGGAGCTGACTTATCTATGTCAGAAATGGACAATGGTAAGTATCAAACTGTGGAGACATTTACAAGCCACTGCATCAATTGACCAGAGTGACATAACTGTTTACTTTAAGACCACAACATTTACAATGCAGCGGAAATGACGTCCTACTCAATTATTTAACTTATGATGAGAAATTTTGGAAGTCAATTTAAAATGTATTCTTACTAAAGTCTTGTAGACATAGTTGAGAAAAAAATTGAAAATCACAATTTTACTGTCATTGGCTTACACAAAAGGAGGGTTATTTTTCCTACGTAAAAAGTAGATGGCAAGTAAGCAGCAACTGTCATTGTTTCAGTAGTTCTACAGATCAAGAAGAATGTGTTTACAATTCTTGCCCATTAACTCATGGTTGTAAGATGGCTGCCCAGCTTCACATATCTAGTCCACGTCTCAAGGAGAACAAAAAGAGAAGGGGTGGTATGAGCTATATATATCCCTTTGTTCAGGAGAGTAAAAGTTTTCACAGAATTGTGTTCCCCCCTCCACCCAGCCAGAAGACTTCTGTCCTCAGTGCCCAGAATTGTGTCACCTGGCTCTTCAAGACTATAAGAGAACCTTGGAAAACCTTTGCCTTAGCAGCTGGAGAGGACAAAGAGAGTTGGAAGTGAGTTTTGGATTAACCAACATGTAGTGTCTGAAGCAGAGGGCAAATGGCCAAAAAACCCCTCCACAGTACTTAACCTGGCAAAGTAGAATTTTCTGAATTTGGGTATTTTGTCCTGATCTATGTTTATACACTAAAGCATCAATTTTGGTTTTGATATAAAATAAGAACTTTGTCTCTTGGTTATGGTCTCTGGCTGGGCCTGAGGAAGCACCTGGCCCAGAGTTGGTCTCAGTGACTTTCTAAGTGTGATGGGACCACAGGGAGGGGATGATCTCCACCATGGAGCCCCAGCCCTCGATTTCTGTGCAGCTGAGAAGGGAGAATGAAATTGTGACTGTTGATCCCAAGGACAGCGCAGAGTGGACTGGGTGCTGTCCCTCAAGGGACTATTGTCAGAAACCACTGGGCACTAAGCCTTAAGTGGTATATGGCTGAAAGCCACTCAATTTTGTGTTTTGTTGAAAGTGTGCTTTGCAAATGGATTCTCTTTTCAATGAGCATGGCTCTGAAATCTTCTGTGTAAAAGACTTTGCCCTAGTGACCAGGGGGTAAATATCAACATCAAAATGTCCCCATATTTGCAGGAGAATGGGGGCTTTAGACTTATAAATAAGTGCTAGAATCAACCTGAACATTCATGCATATGGTTCCCTAGTTAAGCCTACCCTACTCTTTGCCAACTTCCTCCCCTTTGTCTGGTGTTAAGGTTTATAAAATGCTGGAGTAGGCATCAAGACGGAGGAAATGGAGTATGCCACAGGGACTTTTCTCATCCATGGCCCTCCATAAACTACATGTAAATCAACGCCATACACACTATGAAGATAATACAAAGAGCAAATAAAGCCCACTTCTTCCCATAAGTAGAAAATTCATCATCAGATTTTAGCAGAGTTATTTCTTGAACTCCTGCTACAAAGCTTCATGGAGATCTAATGAGTCCAGAAAAATATTCCAGAAAAACGAAAGGGCCACAGAGGGCCCCAAAATGAGCCAAGACATAGCCTAGCAAAAGAAAATCTATACTACTATATACTACTATATGAAAATTCCGAAAAAGAGTCCTGGTAGATCAAAGCTTTGACAACAGGAAAGGGACCAGAAAACATGAGGGAAACAAGGTAACTGTATTGAAAAGCCTACATTGCTGAGGGAGACAAGGGTGAAAGGGAAGAAGGGAGGCACTCTTTGGATATTGATGATGAAAAAAGAAATGAGAACCAGGGATAAAGTTGGGTAATTGTGGCACAACAGGAAACTAGAAAGTAAGACAATGGAAACCTCTAAGCCCATCGCCAAACACAAAAGCCAGACATTAATGAGACTGTCATTGTAGAATATTTCTGTACAATTCTGCATATCTGTGGATATCTACATCTGTATATACACATCTGGATGTGTATATCATTCACTATGTTGTGAATGGGAACATGAATGAAAGAGTGATTCTTTTTACCTCATTGTGGTTTTGGTTTTGATTTACACTTCCCAGATGATTAGTGATATGGAGTACATTTTCATGTATCCATTGGCCATCTCTATGCCTTCTTTGGAAAAATGTCTCTTCAGATCCTCTGCCCATTTTTTAATTGGATTATTTGGTTTTTGCTCTTGAGTAGTATGAATTCTTTACATATTTTGCATATTAACCCCTTAACAGATATACAATTTGCAACTGTGTTCTCCCATTTGGTCGGTGCCCTTTTTATTTTGTTGGTGGCTTCCTTTATTGTGCAGACGGTTTTGAGTTGATGCAGTCCCACCTGATTATTTTTGCATTTGTTGCCTTTGCTTTTGGTGTCTTGTCCAACAAATCATCACCAGGACTAATTTCAAGGAAGTTAGTGCCTAGGTTTTCTTCTAGGAGTTTTAACTTTTCATGTCTTAAGTCCAAGTCTTGTCTCTGCCTGTTTTAGAGTTGCACTGAAAAACTTTTCTAAAGCCAGTCTTGTGTTGAGGATAGAAAAGGCAAAGATGATTTCTGGGGTTTGCATGCCATCACCTTCCCAGGGCTGGCGTTGCAAGGGGGCAGAATTATAAGATGTTCTCACCTTTTCCCTAAGGAGACTGTGGAAGACCCCCAATCCCATTTTATGATGCTTTTTCAGAATTGTAGTTTCAGCTTCAGAGGTTCAGTCCTCTGGGTAAATACCTGGACTTCCAGAGCTGGGACTCTAGCTCCTCTTCATGAATAAATTATCTCCTTAAGAAGCCCTCAGCCTTTGTATCCTGCAACTTTGCTGTATTTGTTAATTATTTCTAATAGTTTTTTGGTGTATTCTTCAGAGTTTTCTATATATAGAATGATGTCATCTGCAAATAGTGACAGTTTTACTTCTTCTTTTCTTATTTGGGTCCTCTTTATTTCTTTGTCTTGCCTAATTACTCTGGCTAGACTTCCAATGTTGAATAAGAGTGGTGAGAGTGGGCATCCTTGCCTGCTCCTATTTTTAGAGGAATAGCTTTTAATTTTCCACCGTTGAGTATGATATTGGCTGTGGGTTTGTCATATACGGCCTTTATTATGTTGAGGTACTTTGCTTCTATACTGATTTTATTGACAGTTTTTATCACAAACGGATGTCAAATGTTGTCAAATTCTTTCTCTATGTCTATTGAGATGATCATGTGATTTTCATTCTTCATTTTGTTAGTGTGGTATATCTCGTTGACTGACTTGTGGATGTTGAACCATCCCTGCATCCCTGGAATAAATTCCACTTGATCCTGGTGTATTATCCTTTTTACATACTGTTACATTTGATTTGCTAATGACTTGTTGAGGATATTTGCATTTATGTTTATCAGTGATATTGGCAAGTATTTTCCTTTTTGGGTTGCCCTTATCTGGTTTTGGCATCAGGGTAATGTTGGCCTTGTAAAATGAGTAAGGAAGCAGCTCATCCTCTTCAATTTTTAGAGAGAGTTTGAGAGGATAGGTATTAAACCTTCTTTGCATGTTTGGTAGAATTCATTAGAGAAGTCATCTGATCCTGAGCTGTCGTTTTGAGAGGGTTTTGGTTACTATTTCAGTCTCTTTACTTGTGATTGGTCTTTTCAGATTTTCTATTTCTTCTTGATTCAGTTTTATGAAGTTGTATGATTCTAAGAATTTATCTATTTCTTCTATGTTTATCCAAGTTCTTGGCATTTAGCTTTTCATAGTATTCTCTTACAATCCTTTGTATTTAGGTGCTATCTATTGTAATTTATCCTCTTTGGTTTCTGATTTTATTTATTTGAGGCTTCTCTCTTTTTTTCATAGTGAGTTTGGTTAAGAGTTTGTCAGTTTGGTTTATCTTCTCAAAGAACCAACTCTTAGTTTCATTGATCTTTTCTATTGTTTTTTAGTCTCTGTTTCATTTATTTCTGCTCTGATTTTTATCATTTCCTTACTTCTGCTGATTTGGGGGCTTTGTTCTTCTTTTTCTAGTTTATTTGGGCACATTCAGTTGCATTTTGATACACTAACAAGGAACTAGCAGAAAGAGAGATCAAGAATATAATCCCATTTACAATTGCAGCAAAAAGAATAAAATACCAAGGAATAAATTTAACCAAGTAGCTGATAGACCTACACACTGAAAACTATAAGACAATATTGAAAGAAACTGTAGAAGACATAAAGAAATGGAATGATATTCTATGCTCATGGATTAGAGGAATAAACATAGTTAAAATCTGCATATTGCCTAAAACAATCTATAGATTTAATGCAATCTCAATCAGAGCCCCAAAGACATTTTTCATTGAAACAGAACAAAGAATCCTAAAATTTATATGAAACAACAAAAAGTCAAAACAGCCAAAGCAATCCTGAGAAAAATGAACAAAGCTGGAGGTATCACACTCTCTGGTTTCAAAATATACTAAAAGCTATAGTAATCAAAACATGTTGTATTGGCAGGAAAACAGACACATAGGTAAACAGAACGGAATTGAGAGCCCAGAAATAAACCTACATATCTATGGATACTAGTCTTCAACAAAGGAGCCAAGAACACAAAATGGAGAAAGGAAAGTCTCTTCAATAAATGGTGTTGGGAAATCTGGACAGCGACATGCAAAAGAATGAAAGTAGACCTTTATCTTACATCACACACAAAAATTAACTCTAAGTGGGTTAAAGACTTGATTGTAAGACCTGAAACCATAAAATGCCTAGAAGCTAACATAGGCAGTACATTCTTTGACACTTGTCTTAGCAGTATCATTTTGAATACCATGTCTCCTCAGGCAAAGGAAAGAGTAGAAAAAAAAAAATGGGACCACATCAAACTAAAAAGCTCCTAATGTCAAAGGAAACCATCAACAAAACAAAAAGACCACCTGCCAACTGCAAG
Source organism: Equus quagga (assembly GCF_021613505.1). NCBI lineage: Eukaryota > Metazoa > Chordata > Mammalia > Perissodactyla > Equidae > Equus > Equus quagga. The sequence goes on from NC_060275.1 coordinate 92,816,449, forward strand.
AAAATACTTGCAAATCATATATCCGTCAGGGAATTAGTTTCAAAAATATAAAGAACTTATACAACTCAACAACAAGAAAATGAACAACCCAATCAAAAAATGTGCAGAGGATTTGAACAGACAGTTTTCCAAAGATGTACAAATGGCCAACAGGCATATAGAAAGATTTTTAACATCAGTAATTATCAAGGAAACACAAATGAAAACTTCTTCTCATACACTTCAGAATGGCTGTAATTAACAAGACAAGAAATACCAAGTGTTGGAAAGGATGTGGAGAAAAGAGAATCCTCATCACTGCTGATGGGAATGCACACTGGTGCAGCCAGTATGGAAAACAGTATGGAGATTCCTCAAAAAGTTAAATTAGGAAATACCATATGTTCCAGCTATTTCACTTCTGGGTATGTATGCAAAGAGCAGGAAACACTAATTGGATAAAATATATGCACCCCTATGTTCATTGCAGCATTAATTCACAATAGTCAAGATTTGGAAGCAACTCAACTGCCCATCAATGGATGAATGGATAAAGAAGATGTGGAATATTTATACAATGGAATACTACTCAGCCATAAAAAAGACAAAATCATGCCATTTGCAACAACATGGAGGGACCTTGAGGATATTACACTAAGCAAATTGTCAGGCAGCAAAATTTTGACAAATACTGTATCATTTTACTGGTATGTGAAAGATAGCCAAATAAAAAACACAAGGATAAAGAGAACAGATTGGTGGTTTCTAGGAGTGGGATCAGGGTGGAATGGGTAAAGGGACACATATATACAGTGACAGATGGAAACTAGACTTTTGGTGGTGAACAAGATGCAGCCAAAACAGAAATTGAAACACAAAGAAATTTATCTAATTTTATAAACCAATGTGACCTCAATAAAATAATAAAAACTAAAAAAAATAAAACATAAAAGAGGCCCTCAGGGATATAAAGCAGGAATGGTAGGTCGGTTTCCCTTGGGGCTTTGGTTCCAGAGAGTAGAAACAAAGTACTCCCAGGGAGTAGACACTATTTCCAGGGAGTAGTGTCCCTTGAGTTTGGGACACTAGAAGAGATTTAAAGCAGGTCCCTAGGGAAATGGGGCATGGAGATGGCAATGTGAGGTAATTAGAACGGTTCAACTGGAGGCTGGCTACTATAAGTTTGGAAAGGGTCCATAAACTGAGATAGGTCGAGTCACTTTGAGGTGGAGCTGCCATCCACGTGATTTCCTAAGGTCTCTACATTCCTGATTCCGAGCATTTTCTATGCAGAGAGTGTGGTGATTACCTGGACAGAGAGGGGTTAAGGATCAGCTCACTAACCCCTCCTTCCCACTGCCCATGGGCAGGAGGGTGAGGGCAGAATGGCCAATGGAGAGGAGCCTAGGGAGGAGCGGAAGAAGAGGAGGAGGGGACGGAGAGAAGAGAGACAGGTGTGATCCATCCCCTCTCTTCCCCCAAGCTCCCAGCCAGTGCCAATCCTTTACCGCCTGTGAACCAGGTGTCTAGGGCACACACGGGTCCCTTTCCCTGGAGTAGGCCACCGGGCTCCATCACAGGAGCGAGCATGGCGAGGCCGCGGGCATTGCTTCTCATCTGCTCCCTTCTGCCTGGGCTCCTGCTCTCAGAGGCAGGCAAAATCCTGACTCTGTCCTTGGTGGGTGAGTGCTTGGTCAAATAATCCAGAGACAGGAGTGTCCCAGGCACCCGTGACAGGGATCAGGCAAACAGCCGTAGGTCAGAGAGTCATTGCATGTGGTTTTCCAGACTGGGCGGGTTTGTTTCCCTGGCTGGAGGATGAAGGGTGGGTGTTGTTTGTGGAGGCAGAGATGGGCTTCTTCCACCACTGAGGTGGAGAAGATAGTTCTGGAAAAACAGAAATACTCTTTCCTCTCTCTTCTTGCTCAGGACCTTCTCCCTATAAGCAGGGCTGGGACCAGAAGTTTAAGATTCAGCCCAGTGCAGGAGACCCAGGCCACCTCCTCCAGGCTGCCGCTTGGCCATTCAGAGTTTCCTTCTAACCTTCTAGGGGTGCGGGCAGTTGCCAGTACGGACTGTGGCTAGTGTTTTCAGACCCTTGGAGGCTGCAGGGGAAAGCTGCTCCTGGGGCAGCAGCACTAATTTTCTGAGCTGCATAGGAGCCAAGGCGGAGCAGGGAAGATATTCCAATGACAGTTAGGAGGGTGGACTGGTTTCATCAGGGGGAAACCTGGAGAACTGACCAGGGCTGAAGAGTGGACCCCGCACATTCATGTTTCTCCTGGCCCCCTCTTTCTTTCACCTGTGCTGCTGGAAGTGTTTGAAGGACTCGTGGAACCATTAATTCTGTATTTTTGTGGCCTCAGTTTTATTCCTTTACTTTTGCACCAAATGTAACAGAAAATGAATGAAAAAATATATCATGATGAAGTGTTCATCATAGTATGGAATTTCCCAAAGCTTTATTTCAACCCACAGTGGGCTGTCTTAGAGCCCTGTTAGGTCACTGAGAATCAGGGGATCTTAAAGATGGAATGGACCATAAATTATCTAATGCAGCTCCCACTATGTTTTCTTCAGCAGGAAACTAAGGGTTGGTGAAGTGAGGTGCATTTTCAAGATCACACCAGAGCTCCCTAATCGCTTGAACACCATGAATTTACTCAGTGTTTCTTAGCTCAAGACCAACCTCTCCACAGCTCCCACTCTCACCACTTTTCAGTGGGAAGTAGTAATAATCACTCTTTAAGAAACCCTGTAACACCATTAGAAATTTTTTCTTTATCCTGTCTAATTGGTAGCAAGGATGAAGCAAAAGAGCTTGTTCACCTCTTGAAAGCATGCTGTTCTCCTGCCTCCGATTCTGAGAGGGAGCTGGTGTGGTTTGTGAGGTGATGGAAGCCTCTTCTCTGTCCCAGAATGCACTGGGGCTCATCAAGACCCTCCATGATGGGATGCATATGGGGTCATCCCCTCTTCCTGGCTCCCAGGTCTAATATTGATTAAAAACTGGTTATGAGATGTGGGACATTTGCACTTTATACCTCCCCTGGTACTTCAGAGTATGCAAGTCTGGGTGTGAAAAACTACACACCATTTCTGTAGCACCCCACTCCCCATACCCCTGTTTCCAAACTCTTGGTGTTTGCCATTAACTTTTCTCCTGATCTGACTTTCTCTGTTGCTGAGATCCTTAGATTCAAGCAAAGGTCCCATGCTGGAGCAGGATTCAAGAGACGACATTAGTGTGATAGACTTGTACCTCCCCTGGCTATCAAGCTTCTCTTTCATTAGGATCCCAGCATTGTCCCAGGGTGGGTGATATCTTAGTCTTCATGCATATAGGATCATGCAAGCCCACTCCACGGGCCCCCAAGTATCCAGAATATCTTAGTTTGAAGTTCTGCACAATTGAGGCCGAGCTGAGAAAAGTTCTGCCAAAAACATTTGAATCTCAAGGATTTGAGGTCTAAGTAGTGGCTCCATGTCCTTCTGCTCCAATGGCTGTTTCTTGGACTCACATTCAAGCTCCCATATTTCTTGCTCCTACGCTATCATAAATTCACAAAGAGAAGGACTCAAAAAATAGCTGTGATTGATTGTCCTTTAGGATCCTTCACACTCATGCACAGCACTGTGCCCAAATTTCCTCCAGAGCAGTTATTTCTTCAGGACATGATGTCCCATATTGCCCCAGCTAAAATGCAGCATGCACCTTGGGATCAGGAACTCCTTAAGGCCTGAACACCAAGAAGCTCATCACATTGACATGGAGACCAGAGTCACCAGAGGGGACCTTTGATGGAGGTTTGCCACATGTCAAGGATGAGGACCAGCAGGCTCTGGGGGAGTGGGCTAGGGTGTACACAGATTGATAGGGAGAGAATGACTGATGAAGTTTATCTTTCTCTACTCACCATCAACTTTCTATTTCCCAACCCCTCCTGTCCTGGATTTACCACCCTATCAACCTCAGAACCTCTGTTGTCATCATTACAAAAATGAAGTTGTGCATTGTTCCTAGGTGGAAGCCATCATCTACTAATGGATCGAGTGTCTCAGATTCTTCAAGATCATGATCATAATGTCACTGTGCTTCTTCAGAGAGCAAATTTATTGCTAGCAGGTATCTTTTCTCTCTAATTCTTGATTTCTTCTACTCCAGGCAAAGAACAACAAGGCCTTTTGCATAGAAAGGTTTTTCAAATAGTTTTTAAAATCTATTTGTTTGAAAGAATGAAAAAAGTGTGTCCCTGAGTGCGTGTGTGTTTCTGTAATGTGCTGGAATACTTATGGACTCTATCAACCAGGACTCCACACTCTGTGGTCCCGTATTTTTCTCCCTTACTTGGGCTTCTACTCCATCCAAGCAATCCTCAGCACCTTTTTACAGATTATTTGGTAAATACTTCCTTATAACGTGCCTGGAAATATGATAAACAGATGTATTCAGCCATAAATAAAGTTCCTAGTAGGTAAGCATCCCTTTTCTTTTTCTTTAGCATAGATTAAGTTCTCCTCTTTGATATCTGAAAGTTAAGCAAGCTTTCTCAGTGAGTTCCTTATTTATGCAGCTAAGATCAGAATCTATCACTGAGATGGTAGTGTTTTCCTGAAAAGTCAGTGACTGCCCATGAGTTTGGGCACAGCGATTTAGAGATTCCCAACTGAGTCATTGAATCCCAAGAAGTTTAGCTAAAATGGGCTCATAAATCTTATCAACTTTTCTCTGCTGAGGGACAAGGGAATGGCAGGTCAGAGAACTGAATTGATTAACTCAAGGTCACAGGCAGGCTAATAACAGTGTTGCGTGGATTTAGGACTTTAAGCTCTGGATTGCTCAATCTGTAGTGTTTCTTAGGCTTTGATTTTTCAAAAGAAGAATCCAACATTAAGCTGCATTTTTGGGAACCCACATTTTGAGAAATTATAAAACTTGAAGGTGACTCCAGACTTTGTTATTGCACAGATTACTTCAAAACAATTTTTTTTTGTGAAAAATTCATTTTATTTTTTATTGTGGTAAAATATCCATGACATAAAATTGACCATTTTGTTCATTTTTGTGCACAGTTTAGTGATTTTAGGTACATTCACATTGCTGTGCAACCATCACATCACCGCCACCCATCTCCAGAAATTTTTCATCATTACAAACTGGAACTCTATACCTTGTGAACAATAACTCCCCATTACCTGCTGCCCCCAGCCCCTGATAACCACTATTCTACTTTATTTCTCTAACAATTTGCCTATTCTCGATACCTCATACAAGCAGAATCAGCCAAAATTTGTCCTTTTCTCTCTAGCTTATTTCACTTAGCCATAATGTCTTATTTCACTTAGCACATAATGTCTTTGGGTTCATCCAGGTTGCAGCTTGTATCAGAACTGTTTCCTTTTTAAGGATGAATAACATTCCATTGTATGTATATACTACATTTTATTTATCCATTCATCTGTCAGTGGACATTTGGTTGTTTCCCCCTTTTGGATATTGTGAATAATGATGCTATGAACACCAGTGTACAATATCTGCCTGAGTCCCTACTTAAAACCATTTTAATCACCTTCTAGTTTAGGTTCTGTATTCTTCACTAAACATCGTATACATACGTATCCTTTAGCATCTGCCTTCACAGCAGATCTGATTAAATAGCTGCAGTGTATTAACTTTTGGTGTAATTATTTCAACCTGAAAAATTGTAACTAAATTTAATTAAAGCATTAAATTAAAATTTTGGATTGAACCATAATTTTGGTAGCTCCCATGTACTCTGAGAAACTACTGAAAGCTACCGACCTTCTATCCCTTTAACAAACATCTGTACGTCAAAATCTATAAACAACTCAGGGAGTTCCTGGAGCCCTTTTGTTTTATCCTCAAGTTCCAGGCTTAAGTGTCTATAGTTTCTTTCACTATTCCGCTTTCATAGGCATTTCTGAGGCTTTGAAACAGCATATACGTCCTTCACTTCATCTGTATAGCATGGCTAATGTCTGCAAATAAGGAAAACACATGGTTGGGTTATTTTTTCTGACCTGATGCCAATTTCAGTGTGTTGAAATATTTGAACCATTCATTAACTCCTGGTTTGGACACACTTCCCCATCTCATTTATTCATTTACAGCTTCAATAAATAAATTACATCAGGGCACTGAGGTAGCAAAAGTCTCTAATACTCGCTTGTACTAGTGCTCCAACAGATGTCTGGAATCACAATTGGGTTATAGGTAGAGGCTTATGGGATATTGAGGAGGATGATAGAAAAAGCTTAGACTGCATTGAACAGACTGTTAGTAGAAAAGCAGATGCTAAGAACTCTGCTAATGAGGGTTCAGAAGGAAATGAGGAGCATGGAAAGGAAAATCTATATCATCCTAAAGAACATGTAAGTCACCCTAGACAGAATTTTGGTAGAAATATAGATGTTAAAGCTTCTTGTTGCTTATGGTTAAATGTGAGGGAAAAGAGATAAATTGAAAGAGGGACTATAAAGCATAATGAAACCAGGACTTCATGATTTTGGAAATTCTTAGCCTATCGAGATTGCAAAAGATTCTAAAATTAGGGAATTCACTGTGAGGAAAGCAATGAATTCTTCTCTTATAGAGAAAACCAGTGGTGTGGCTTGAGAACATTTTCTACTGCCTCTGAAGGATTAAAAGGTCAGAAAATTCAGTCTCAGAGAAAGCTCTTTGAAGATGAGGTTTGTGACTCATTGACCCCTTCAGCCATATTGGCAGATGCCAAAAATAGAGATGAAATTATTTTGTAAAAATCTGTGGAGCAGCCTGTTGTCCAGTGGAGTGAATTCCCATGACATACGCAGGAGATCCACAAGGGACTTGAGAATTTCATACCAGAAGACACACTGCCAGTTCGGACTGAGAGAGACAGAACATGATATGAAAGAAGGCTGTTAGACTCCCTCAAAGTAAGAAACAGGCTGATAAACTATTCAGCTGCAAACACATGATGCTTTTTATCAAGAGCAAAGAAGAAGTTGAGGATGAAGCAGTGAGCCCAGAGGGTAGATCTGCAAGCTCACAGGGCTGAGTTTCATATCACAGAGGTTTATTTCCTGTCCTTAAAATCCAATATTGCTTGCCCAGTAGGATATCAACATTTCATAGGACAAGCAACTCATTTTTTGCTTTCATTTTCTCCCATTTAGAATGATAGTGTCAGTAACTGGTGTTTTATCCTGTCCCTTGTTTCTTGAAAGCAGATAACTTGTTACCTAATTTCATAGGTCCACAGCAGGAGAGAAATTTTGCCCCTGGAAGGATCATACCCAGACTGCCACTGATACCTGAAAAATTATTTGGATGACATAATTTGGGACTTCTGAGCTGATGATATTTAGATGAGATTTTGAACTATGAGTTGATAGTGTGATGCTTCAGGACTTTTGGGAATGTTGGACTGCATTGAATGCATTTTCCATGTGCAAGGTATGTGAGTGTTTTGGGTACAGAGAGCAGAATGTAGCAGTGAAATAATGTTTCCTCAAAGATGTCCATGTCTTAATTCTTGGAAACAGTGAATATGCTACCTACATGGGAAAGGGTCTTTGCCGATGTGATTAATGTAAGGATCTTGAGATGGGGAGATTACCTGGATTATCCCGGTGGGCCTGATATAATTACAAGAGTCCTTCTATCAGAAAGAAGAGTAAGAGAAGGTAATGTGGTGATGGAAGGAAAAGTCAGAATGATGTGATTGCCAGCTGGAAGGAGGCCGTGAGGCAAGGAAGGCAGCCAGCCACTAAAATCTGGAAAAGGCAAGAAAACAGATTGTCCTCTTGGGCTTCCAGAAGGAATGCAGGGCTGCTCACACCTTGCTTTTATCTCAGTAAGACTCTTTTTGGACTTCTGATCTCCAGAGTTACAAGATAATAAGTTTGTGTTGTTTTAAGTCACTGAATTTATTGTAATTTTTTTCTTTTCTTTCTTTCTTTCTTTTTTTTTTTGCAGGGGAAGATTTGCCCTAAGCTAACATTTGTTGCCAATCTTCCTCCTTTTTTTTCTTCCCCCCCCCCAAAGCCCCAGTACATAAGTATGTATAGTTGTAAGTTCTTCTGGTTCTTCTGTGTGAGCCCTTGCCGTAGCATGGTGTGGTTGTGAACCTGGGCCACTGAAGTGGAGTGAAACAAACTTTAAATGCTAGACCATTAGGGCAGGCTTGAGTTTACAGTAAATTTTTATAGTGGCTATAAAAAACTAATACAGTCATCATGGGTGGTCAGAAGAATTCCAGGAGGCACTGGAGGAGGTTGTTGAAGCCTCCACAGTAAAGGCAACTTTGAGTGGCACTAACGGCAGTGCTTATTGTAGTGCAAATTGGACAGATTATAGAACTTTTTGTTATTTGGGGACCTATTCAAAGTGGGCTAATTTCCGAGTAATAAGCATAAGTAGACTTACGTAAACAAGAACTTTGTTGTCTCCAGAATGCAAAAAGGCCTAAAAATGTTGGACTTGTTGAAATATTGTGGTGTTGTCAGTGAATAGTCATTTCTTGACAGTGTCATGGATAGAGGGGCCTTAGACTGACCACATAATTCCCAGGAATATAACTCAGGTACTGGCCTTGAGCTGTGTTGGGGCAATGGCACATCCCTTTGTGTGAGTCCTTTGTGAATGTTTCCATGTCTTGAATGAGTGTGGCAAATGAATCTCCTTGGAGGAAGAAGTCCTCACTGTAATGTCATCCCTGTGCTCCTGGAGAAAGCTGGATATGGTTAAGAGCTTGCTGACAAAGTTTGTTGCCACTGGTAGGGCTGTTGAAGGCCTCCAAGTGTAACCAGTTAAAGGAGTATTCTGTGTCTTCCAAGGTGAAAGCAGCTACAGGTGAGAGCCTGTTGAAACAGTTACTGAACAGAACATAGTAGCCAAATCTATGATGTAAAGTACTTGCCAGTAAATACTTGGATGGAGTGAGTAATTTCACTAAGATTGGGTATAGGAACTTTCATGTGTGGGATCTTGCATTAATCTTTCCCCAGTCCTTTCACACAGTTTGGTTACATGCCCCGACAGATGAAGACACACATGCATTAAGAGAGTATGAAAGGTTTGTTACTCAAATAATAAGGCTTTTTTGGTAAGAGCAGGACAGACTCCCAGCAAATTTGAAAAATCCCTTTGTAGAACAAAGAGGGATGTCTGGTTTGAGCTTTCCTTGTGGGTCGGTTGTTGGGACGGAGTGAGGTTTCCCCCTCATTGGCCTGCCTTGTATGGTTTGAAACTCCCATTAGGGCCACAGGAGGGAGCATGGGAACTTTCTTAACAGCTTGTTCAGATGAGGCACAGAAGAGAGAGTGGGAGACAGGGCTTGAAATCTGGCAGCAGTCAAACATCAACAACAGACAGACTTTCTATCACACGTGGATGATGGAGGGAAAGCCAAGCTGGTAAGTAGAGGTCAGAGAACTCCTGTTTCATTAAGCCATTGAGTACGTTTCACTGAATCACAAAAGTGATTTGGATGTTTCACTTTAAAAAATGAGAATGAGGGGCTGGCCCCGTGGCCGAGTGGTTAAGTTCGCGCGCTCCGCTGCAGGTGGCCCAGTGTTTCGTTGGTTCGAATCCTGGGCGCGGACATGGCACTGCTCATCAGACCACGCTGAGGCAGCGTCCCACATGCCACAACTAGAAGGACCCACAACGAAGAATATACAACTATGTACTGGGGGGCTTTGGGGAGAAAAAGGAAAAAATAAAATCTTTAAAAAAAAAAATGAGAATGAATCTTTCTGAAACAGAAAGAGCAGAGGCTCTGGAATCAGAGAGACTGTTTAAATACAAACTGTACCATTTCCTATGGGTGCAACCTTCACAAATTATCTTCAGCTCAGTTACCTTTGTTTCTCATCTGTGAAGTGAGACAAATAGCTATACCTTTAAAAACTTCAAATGGAAACTTCCATCACTTTAAATTGAAAAGCATTCCTGAATCTTTGTAAAATTCTCAATCCATGTTTTCAGTGTACAAGATCGAATGAATGAGAAAGCAACAAAACCAGAAAAACACAAAAGTTCAAAAAGCAAACATTCAAATAAATATAAAATTATTGGAACAAAAAGATATTGCTATCATCATGCTAATGTCAATCCATGTTGTATGATATTTTTAACTTTTTTAAACATTTGTGTTTTCTTAGGTTTTAAAGAGGAAGAAAAATCATATCAAGCTATCACTTGGCTTCCACCTGAAGATTATAACAAAGAATTTAAGAAATATTTTGATTTCTTTCTGAAAGAAGCTTTGGCTGGCAGGTAATTTTCACTTATTATTAGAACCAAAAAGTTACTATTTTAGTGATACAAGTGAATGGATGGAGTGCGTGTGCTTAGACTGAGGATATGAGAAAGGGATGGCAGGTTGGTTGCATGGCTGAATGGTTTCCTGGATGGATGAATGGATGGATGGATAGTGGAATAGATGAGTAGATGTTTGGAAAAACAATTATTTGTCAACAAATCATCCAGTCCAGTCATTGGAGATTCTTTCTTAATCTGTACTATCCCTCTTCCACTGTAAGCATGAATATATTTCTGTAGAAACCTGCAAGTGTTCTTTGTGGGAACTCCTTGCAATATTTCACTGACCATCTTTGTCTATAATCTCCACAACACAGAAGCTTAGGCACCTCAGCATCTCATTGTTGATAGGGAAATGAGAGTCACCTTTTGCCACTTATTTTTTCTCATTTTTCACACATATATTCATTACTGAAGGAAAGACTTATGAATATTGATTTTGTAGTCCTTGAACATTTGGCCATGTGAAGTCCTCTTAAAAAGCAATCAATCTCATACAATATAAGAGATGAAGGTAATTCCCTTTGCTTCATCTTGAATGAAAAAGCACACACAGTTCCTTAAATGTGGGCATAAAAGTGGAAAGACGGAAATCCTAGTATATCTTGGTTAATTACAATGGCTTTACCCCTTCCTTCTACCTTGAAAATTCTACTTACTAGTCGAGGTCCTGCTCAGACACGACTTTTCCCTAAAGCCTTCTTTCCTCACTCAGATTGGAAGATCCCAGGCCCTCCAGTATGGGTCTGATCAGACCTGCTTATCTGACCCTTAGTGTATATCATCTTGAATTGTTCATTATATATTTTAAGCATATGCTTTGTGTCTTCTCCCCTAATTTAACATTTTTGACGACAGGTAAAGGTAACTGTGCATGTTTGAAACGTTTTCCATTCATCAGCTAAATTTTATAAGTGACTAATGAACTACATTCTAGAAATTTTTTAGAGCATTACTAAAACTATCTAAAATATTTGGCAACCATTCCTTTATTATGTGAAACTTTAAAAATACCCAGCAGAGGATGATTTCAGCCAGTCAGTGCTATTGTGTGATGTGAAGTTGATCCTAAAGATCAGGTAGAGATTTGCATATTGCTAAGGAGTGCTTTGCTTACGGGCCTTCTCTATCTGGGGTGTGATACTGCAGTGGTGCACAATTACAGGTGTGCCAGGTATTGATTCTTTTGGTCCTCCATGCAGCCGGCAGACCCCTGATGTCTTGAGCCCTTGCACCTGTTACCTCTGGTACCTTAAAATGCAGACAGACATCCTCATCTATTTCCCCACATGTTGTACAAACAGGAAACAGGATCATATTCTATACAGGCAGTGATGGGGAAGAATTGCAAGAAGATAGGTCCCTGGAATAATTCCACACTCAGAGAATAATTACGTCAGTAAGCTTTGCCACTATCTTCTCTGGATACCTCAGCTTTTATTTATTTATTTTTTTAATTTATTTTTTTCCTTTTTCTTCCCAAAGCCCCCTAGTACATAGTTGTATATTCTGCATTGTGGGTCCTTCTAGCCTTGGCATGTGGGACGCTGCCTCAGCGTTGTCTGATGAGCAGTGCCATGTCCGCGCCCAGGACTCGAACCAATGAAACACTGGGCCGCCTGTAGGATAGTGTGTGAACTCAACCACTCGGCCATGGGGCCAGCCCCACCTCAGCCTTTATTGAAGTGGTAATGTGAATAATGTGTTTCAAAACCAAGCCTTTTTTTTCTTTTTTGCGTTGCTTAACCCATGGACACAGAAATGTAAAATTCCTGTTTTTAGTTGAAATTTTCAGTTCTAATATGATCACAGAGTCCCTTGAGTCAGGTGACGTGTCTTCTCCTGAATACACAGAGACTTTTTTTAAAAGCCTATCTATAAGTCAATATTTGGGGCACTGTGTCATCAAGTAACTTCCACAGTTTGGCTGAGTAAACAAGAAAATCACTAATGTAAAGTCAGTAGGTAAGTGAAAGTTAAGGAGAACATGCCCGTATTTACCAAGTAGAAAGAGATCTGTGAGGTCTACTGTGGTCATAGAAGGCTCCCAGAGCAGAAGACCCAACAGTGGCAATTCAATTCCAACTGCGACCAGGGATTTCAAGAATTGAGTTCAAGGATAAATTTTCTGATCAACTGGCTTAGAGAGTGCTTGAGATTTGGATCAGAGAGGAGAAGGGAGGGGAGGAAGGAAACGCTCTCAGGACCAGAATATCTTCCAGCCTGCCTGAGAAGAGGCTATTAATGGACAATGATGGAAGAGGATGCTGCTGTTATGTGTGGTCTTGCCCACCTGCAAAAAATCTTTATAGCCCAAGATTCTTTTATGTATTGTGAAATCAACTCCTCCAACAAACGTTTATCATTGATTTTCTTTCTCTCAGAGACACATTTGAAAACTTTTTAAAGTATATGGAACTACAGGGACTTCAGTGCAGTCATTTGCTAAAGAGAAATGATATCATGGACTCCTTAGAGAATGAGAACTTTGACCTGTTATTTGTTGACGCATTTGACTTGTGTTCTCCCCTGGTTGCTGAGAAGCTTGGGAAGCCATTTGTGTCTGTTCTTCCCACCACGTTTGGCTATATGGACTTTGGACTACCAAGCCCCCTCTCTTATGTGCCAGTATTCAATTCCTTGCTATCCGACCGCATGGGCTTCTGGGGCCGAGTGAAGAACTTCTTGATGTTTTTTGATTTCTCTGTGAAGCAATGGCAAACCCACTCTACATTTGACAACATCATCAAGGAGCATTTTCCTGAAGGCTCTAGGCCAGTTTTGTCTCATCTTCTAAAGAAAGCAGAGTTGTGGTTTGTTAACACTGACTTTGCCTTTGATTTTGCTCAGCCTCTGCTTCCCAACACTGTGTATGTTGGAGGCTTAATGGTCAAACCTGTTAAAGCAGTACCACAGGTAAGTAAAACCTTAGCTCTCAATAAGGGCTTCGTGCAGAGGTCGTCTGTGCAGAGCTGGTGGTGCCCCTGCCAGTGAGATCCTGGGAGTGAAGGAGGGTGAAGCAAGTGAGGCTCCTAGGGTACACTTTTTAAGCAAGTACTCATTTTCAGCTTCATGTAAGTACAGTGATAGGACTGCCAGAACCCTGAGATTCAGGACTTCCTTAAATGGTACCCCCAGGGTCCTCTCTTGCCTCACCCTATTTCTTGTTCTAATGGAATAAGCCTTTTAATAAGTTTATATTTTTACTTGCGTTGTGTATGATCATATGTCAGGTAAGTACGCAGTAAGCATCCATCACATGTCAAGTGCAAGAATAGTTAAGGAGATGAGTTACTCACAGTAAAACAAACAACACTGTGAGACAGAATGTCACCAAGGCAGGACTGCATGGGTCTGACTGCAGGCATCATCTTCAGTATCCCCGGCCTGTAGAGCCCTGGTTCCTAGCTCTATATAGGCCTCCTGATTTGGTTGATCTGGGGTCTGGCCTGGGTGTTGTAAGTTGTAAACATGCCTAGTTGTTTTGAATGCATAGACTCGGAACTACTTCTAGAAGTTTTCAAAATGGGGAGGAGCTGAGATTATTTGGCTGGCTGATGCCTGTCAGCACTGGGTTGCCATTTTATTGAATTTATCTTATATTTGTATACTCCCACCTGGAGGGAACCAAGATGGTTTACATATTAAAAATGAGAGACAGGCTCAGATGGCGTATGTGACTCTCCCACTGCCTTTATTTCAGAGCCGAGAGGAGCCCTGATTTGGCCTGGGCCGTCCAGGCACCGATGTGTCTACCCTTCCTCTGCTGACCTTGCACTGAGTGAGCAGGAAGAGTTGAGGAATGATCCCTGGTCTAGACATGCTCACAGGAAGAGTTGGAGAATGATTCATAGGCTAGATGGGCTGTGAGTTGGTAGCAGAACTTTTAAGAATGAGCTGGGAGGGAAGACATTTCAGGTGGAGAGAACTGGGAGCCCAAGTGTAGAGGTAGAAGTGAAATGTCCATGACTGTGCATTCACTGCGTGACTCTGTCTAGACCATAGAGTGGAAGAATCAATTGCACAAATATAACCAGGCCAGATTGCAGGAAGGCTTCCACAGGAGGGGGACTCAGGACTTGGCTGGGGGAGGGAATTGTTAAGCAGGAGCATAATGGGAGTAAGGGTTGCAATCACTGTCAGATAATAGAGGCTTTTTCAAAAAAATTTCTTCTCTGGGGGCCGGCCTCGTGGCACACTGGTTAAGTTGACATGTTCCACTTCCGTGGCCTGGGGTTCGCCAGTTCAGATCCCAGGTGCAGACCTATGCACCACTTGGCAAGCCATGATGTGACAGGCATCCCACATATAAAGTAGAGGAAGATGCTCATGGATGCTAGCTCAGGGCCAGTCTTCCTCAGAAAAAAAAGGATTGACAGCAGATGTTAGCTCAGGGCTAATCTTCCTCAAATAAAATTTTTTGTTTTCTGAATTTTCCAATCTCTATATAAGGGTCTTATGTTACTTTTGTAATTATAAAAGGCTCTTTTAAAGTGGTCCTTTGAACTGGTAAATCAGACATTGTTGTGCTGGATGGAATCAGCCAAATAGGGTGAAGCTCTGAGAGTTGAGAAGGAGCCACTGTGGTCCAGAAAGACTCAGGATCCTAAGAGATTTTGAAAGTAAGAATTGACAAAATTATGTTAAAGCCAAGATTGCAACATGAGGTCACAACTCTCCTTAAGAACTGCCTGGAGTACTTTAAAAATAAGGTGCCCAGGTCTGGAGTTGGGACTGGGCATTGCCACTTGTTAAAAAGTCTTCCCATGTGGATATAATTTGCAGTCATGTGGGTGAACCACTGAAGTAGGAGATGAACCACAAAGATCAGTGACTGAGAATATCATGGAATATCAGAGCAAAGCCCATGCCATGGTGCATTGGGTATGGGTGGCCAGTTGCCTTCCTTATTCTGCCTCCACTTCCTATGCCAGCTTCTCCCCTCTAGCCGCCAGAAGTCCCACCATCCTCTCCTGGGCCCTGATCCCCACTGGAATTCCTCCTTGCACTAGCACCTCTGTTCTCACTGTGGAAAACTCCCAAGTGACTGTGTTTCCATGGACCCAAAATGAGTAGAGAATCTGGAATAGCGTGGATAGTAGGATCAGGTTTTCAAAGAAGAAAGATGCTCCATTAACACAATGGGCATGAGCACAATGTAGAGGGTGTTGAGCTGTTCCAGCCATTTGACGATTGTTTCAGGACAGTGAGCTCTGGGAGTGACAGAAAGGTGTGTTCAGTAAATAGCTGACTTTCATTTTATGGATGTCCTGGCTTTTATGACAACTTTGTTCACCTCCTTTCCATTCTTATCTCTCTCTAGGAATTTGAGAATTTCATTGCCAAGTTTGGAGACTCTGGTTTTGTGCTTGTGGCCCTGGGCTCCTTGATCAGCAATTATTCATCCCATGAGCTTCTCAAAGAAATGAACAGTGCCTTTGCTCATCTCCCTCAAGGGGTCATATGGAGGTGTAAGCCTTCTCATTGGCCCAAAGACATCAGTTTGGCAGAAAATGTGAAAATTGTGGACTGGCTTCCTCAGAGTGACCTTCTGGGTGAGGGCTACTCAAATCTGCTTCTCTCTTTGTATTTACATGCATCTAGGGCTCATCAGGTTTCTGACTTGTAGTTGGGCAAACCCATCAGCATGAGAAGGAGCCACTGATAGCTAAAGGTAATTCTCCAGAGGGCAGGAATAGAGTGGCCAGTTGGAGTCCTTGGAAAAGCAGGCTATTCTTCCAATAAGATTGGATACACAAAGAGCCATCTCCTTTTCATTCTTTTCTATCCCAGGAATGATATCAGCAGCCACCATAGTCACATTGACCTACTGCATTTGGTCTTGAACAAGGTCACCCCAAGACAATAGAAAATAACCTGTGTACTCTGAGAGAGTATACCAGGAACACGTTGCCACTGTATTTAGTGTCTTCATCTGCACCTGTTTACCCACTTGTCTTTATACATATAAAATATATATATGTATACACACACACATACACAGGCACACAAATACATCCTCCTTAGCTACAAAGTGTGAATGACTCTTGCCTTTACAACTTTGATGCCTTCAGTGTCTTTGGAATGTCAAAATACCTGAGCATCAAGCTGAGCAACCTCATAGCCAGTTATTAGGTCAATTGAGTCTCCAGTACCAGAGAGCTCCCTCACTCCCCACCAGGTTTACTCTGAGCCTAGTGATGCTTCTTAGAGACTCCTCACTGCCATAGACACTGGTGTATCAGAGGTTTTAAACCATGGTTATGACTCAAAATCATCTGAGGAATTTAAGAAACAGATTCCTGGTTCCACTTCTGCAAAAGTATTTCTCTAACTTTGGGGTGGGGCACGTGGTTCTCATTTCAAAGAGAGACAAGGAGATTCTGATGTACATCCCAGTTGAGTGGCACAGGTTGAGATGAATTCTTCACTATGAACAATCATTTTACTTAGCTCTAAATAAGGATGGGATGGAAACACTGAAACTGGAAATATCAAGGTATAGAGCCCAGTCTGTTTTCAAGGGTTTTCTCCTTTATTTGAGGAGACACACATACTATGTAAGTTTTATGAATGCCACATGGGTTCTGAAGTCAGTAAATGTGTCAGGAATTCAGGGAAGAAGGAAATTAGTTGGCAGGTGAGAAAAGATTGCTCACAACAAAGAATGAGACAGAGACAGAGAGAGACACAAAGAGAAAACCTAGATGAAATAAGCAAAGAAAGGCACTGGGATGATAGAGAGAAGGATGGATGGATGGGTGGAAGGATGGATGGATGGATTGATAGAGACATATGCCTTGCTTAGCACTAGTCTCTACAGATTTCCCTTAGGTCTCATTCTTAGCTGGGTTCTATCTGTGGCAAGGTGTCTCTGTACACAGACAATGTTTCTAATCCCTGTACACAGACAATGTTTCTAATCCTGTATGTTGGAACATCCACCTTGAATGTGTCCCAAGAAAACTCTTCTTTACAATGGCTCCAACACACTGAGAATCCATTGTCATTTTCTTTTGCCCTTTCTGCTTTACGTGGTATTCTGAAACTTTTCATCCTGAAATGTTATGTTCTCTTTCTTATTTGCAACAGCTCACCCTCGCATCCGTCTCTTTGTCACCCATGGTGGGCTAAATAGCATCATGGAGGCCATCCAACATGGTGTGCCCATGGTGGGGATTCCTCTCTTTGGAGACCAGCCTGAAAACCTGTTCCGAATAGAAGCCAAAAAGTTTGGTGTTTCTATCCAGGTAAAGCAGATCAAGGCTGAAACACTGGCTCTGAAGATGAAGCAAGTCATAGAAGACAAGAGGTACGCAGGTCTCTGGGCTTGTGGTCACATAGGCTGAATGAAGACATCAAACATGAAGGGTATCATGTGGGTCTTTTTGCGATAAAACCTGAAACTTCGAGGATATGAAATAATATGTGTGTGATGCTAACAGCTGACCTGTCTCCTCTATGAGCAAGACTAGGCAATTTAGGTAAATGCTGAGGAGAATTTTGTACTTAATGGATTGTGAGGAAATCAAACTACTTACACAGGTTCTCTTTGAGAGGTCTTATATTTCGGGGTACTTTTAGTAGAATTCCAACTGAGTAAGAGGTTGCCTTCCTGTACCCAATATGCTACACTACTCCCTACCTCAGGACCTTGGTGTGTCCTGTTGCCTAGAACACACCTTCCTTTCTCTTCACAGGGATGACTCCTTCATCACATTTGGGTCTCATCTCCAAAGCTGCCTCCTCAGAGAGGCCATCGTTTTTTGTCAGTCTTATCCAGACTCCTCTCCTACCCACTCCAATCATAATTCATTATTTTCTTCTTAACACTCCTCAGGACCTATATTATTCCATTTCTATAGATTTTAATTTATTGTCTGTCCCCCACACTAGAAAGTAGAGAGTAAGCCCCCCAGGACAGCAGTGGGTCTCGTTTTTCATGATGTTCCCAGGGCCTAGCACAGGGCCTGCCACAAAGTGAGTCTGAAGGAATTTCTGTTAAGTGAGTTGCTAACAGGGCCATCGATGTCTTAGGTTACTTAACATGCAGCAGCAGGATCTCATATGAAGAGAAAAAAATATATATTTTTTTCCTTTAACTAAGAAGGACTGAGCAACCTGGAGTTCAAGGGCACAAACCTGAATCAGACCTCAAGGCCTAACATACTACCTTGCATGTAGGAGCCCCATAAGTAGTCCTTGTGAGATGGCTGAAAAACAGCCACATAGGTTGTGACTTTTAGCCCTAGAAAAGGTGTTAAGCTCCAAGAGTCAGAAAACTCAGAAATTTTACATCTATTTGGTATCTTATGTGTTGCAAATTGTTCAATCCCTGAAAAATGGGTTTGTAACTTTCATTCAATTTTCAAAGACCTAGACCCAAAATGGACATGAACCACTGGCTCCTGTGAAGGAGTCATCTTGCCTGGAATGGTCCCCAGGCATCATACATTAGGGCTGGCTTCATAACTTGTGGGGCCTGATGTAACATGGAAACGTACAGCCCTTGTTATAAAGTTCTAACATTTCAAGAAGGTGATAGTAGAGAATTGAATCAAGCACAGGACCAGGCTAAGTGTGGGGCCATGTGCAAATATGCAGGCTGCAGCCCATGGAGCTAGTGCTGGTCAACAGGATGCTGTGAAGGGGCAGGAAAGTGCAGGTGTCCTCCTGGGACACAGTCTTCAGAATCATATCTGTCACCTAGGCCAGACACCAGCACAAAGTAGGTGCCCAATATATGTATATAATAATTACATTGTATTTATTTTCTTTTTCTGGATTTTAATGGTTTGGATGGTTCAATTATTTCTGCCACTTTTTTTTTAACCTTTTTTAAATTGAGGTAACTGGTTTATAACATTATATGAATTTCAGGCGTGCATCATTATATTTCAGTTTCTGTGTAGACTACATCATGTTCACCACCCAAAGACTAATTACCATGCATCACTGTACACATGTGCCCTATCCCCTCTTTCAGACTCTTCCCTCCCCACTTCCCCTCTGGTAACCACCAATTTAATCCCTGTATCTATGTGTTTGTTTGTTGTTTTTATCTTCTACTTACGAGTGAAATCATACAATATTTGACTTTCTCTATTTGACTTATTTCGCTTAGCATAATACCTTCAAGTTCCATCCATGTTGTTGCAAATGTCAAGATTTCATACTTTTTTAGCTGAGAAGTATTCCACTGTGTATTTATACCATGTCTTCTTTATTCACTCATCCATTGATGGACTCCTAGGTTGTTTCCAAGTCTTGGCTATTGTAAATAATGGTTGAATGAACATAGCAGTGCATATATCTTTATGCCTTCATGTTTCCCTACTCTTTGAATGAATACCCAGCAGTGGAATAGCTGGATCATATGGTAGTTCTAGTCTTAATTTTTTAAGGCATCTCCATACTGTTTTCTGCAGTGGCTGCACAAGTTTGCATTCCCTCCAGCAGTATATGAGGGTTCTCTTTTCTCCACATCTTCTCCGACACATTTCTTGACTTGCTAATTATAGCTATTCTGATGGATGTGAGGTGATATCTCATTATAGTTTTTATTTTAATTTCCCTAAAAATTAGTGATGTTAAACATCTTATCATGTGCCTTTTGGCCATCTGTATATGGTCTTTGGAAAAAGATCCATTGCCTATTTTTTAATTGGGTTATTTGTTTCTTTGTTGTTGAGTTGCATGAGTTCCTTATGTATTTTGGATATTAACTGCTCATCAGATATATGGTTGCAAATATCTTCTCCCAATTGTTAGGTTGTCTTTTTGTTTTGTTGATGGCTTCCTTTGTTGTGCAGAAGTTTTTTAGTTTGATGTAGCCTCATTTGTTTATTTTTTTCTTTTGTTTCCCTTGCCTGGTGAGATATGATATTTGAAAAGATGCTAAGAGTGATGTTGAGCATACTGCCTATGTTTTCTTTTAGAATTTATATGGCTTCAGGTCTTACATCCAAGTCTTTAATTCATTTTGAGTTAATTTTTGTGTATCATGTAAGATAATGGTCTAGTTTCATTCTTTTGCATGTGGCTGCCCAATTTTCCCAACACCATTTATTGAAATGACTATAGTTTCTCCATTGTATGATCTTGGCTCCCTTTTGAAAAGTTTACTGTCCGTAGATGTATGGGTTTATTTCTGGGCTCTCAATTCTCTTCCATTATCTGTTTGCCTGTTTTTCTGCCAGTACCCTGCTGTTTTGATTACTATGGCTTTGTAGCATATTTTGAAATCAGGGAGTGTGATAACTCCAGCTTTGTTCTTTTTTCTCAGCATTCTGTTGGCTATTTAGGGTCTTTTGTTGTTCCACATAAATTTTAGGATTCTTTTATTTATTGTGAAAAATTTTGTTGGGACTTTGATATGAATTGCACTGACTCTGTAGCTTGCTTTAGAAAGTATGGACATTTTAATTAAGTTAATTCTTCCAATCCATGAACATGAAATATCTTTCCATTTTTTTGTGTCTTCTTCTACTTCTTTCTACAATGTTTTATAGTTTTCTGTATACAGGTCTTTCGCATCTTTGGTTAAATTTACTCCTGGGAATTTTATTCTTTTTGTTGCAATTGAATATGGGATTTTATTCTTAACTACTCTTTCTGCTACTTTGTTGCTAGTGTGTAGAAATGCAACTGATTTTTGTATGTTGATTTTATATCTTGCAACTTTACTGTATTCATTCATTATTTATAATAGTTGTTTTGGTATATTATTTAGGATTTTTTATATATAAAATCATGTCATCTGCAAATAGTGACCGTTTTGCTTCTTCCATTCCAGTTTGGATCCCTTTCACTACTTTTTCTTGCCTGATTTCTCTGGCTAGGACTTCTAATACTACATTAAATAAGAGTGGTGAAAGTAGGCATCCTTGTCTGGTTCCTGTTCTTAATGGGATAGTTTTCAGTTTTTCACTTTGAGTATGATATTGGCTGTGGGTTTGCCATGTATGGCCTTTATTATGTTGAGGTGCTTTCCATCTATACCCATTTTATTCAGAGTTTTTTAAATCATAAATGGAGGCTCTATTTTGTTATATGCTTTCTCTGCATCTATTGAGATGATCATGTGACTTTTATTCTTCATTTTGTTGATGTGGTGTAACACATTGATTAATTTGTTAATGTTGAACTATTCCTGCATCCTTGGAATACGTCCCACTTCATCGTGGTGTATGATTTTTTTTAACATATTGTTGCATTCAATTTACTAGTATTTTGTTGAGTATTCTTGCACCTATGTTCATCAATGATATTGGCCTGTAATTTTCTTTTTTGTATTGTACTTGTCTGGTTTTGGTATCAGGGTAATTGGTTTCATAGAATGTTTTAGGAAGCCTCTCCTCCTATTTGACTTTTTGGAAGAGTTTTAGAAGGATAAGTACTAAGTCTTTTTTTTATTGAGTTCATAATAATTTACATCAATGTGAGATTTCATTTGTACATGATTTCTTGTCTGTCACCACATAAGTGCTCCCTTTCACCCCCTATGCCGCCCCCACCACCCTTCCCCTGGTAACCACTGAACTGCTTTCTTTGTCCAAGTACTTGTTTATATTCCACATATGACTGAAATCATCTGGTGTTTGTCTTTCTCAGACTGGCTTATTTCGCTTAGCATAATTCCCTCTAGATCCTTCCATGTTATTGCAAATGGGATGAATTTGTATTTTTTTCTGGCTGAGCAGTATCGCATTGTATATATATACACCACATCTTCTTTATCCAATCATCAGTCGATGGGAGCTTGGTTTGCTCCCATGTCTTGGCTATTGTGAATAGTGCTGCTACGAATATACGGGTGCATATGTTCCTTTGGATTGTTGATTTCAAATTGTTTGGGTAGATACCCAGTAGTGGTATAGCTGGGTCATAAGGTAGTTCTAGTTTTAGTTTTTTGAGGAATCTCCATACTGTTTTCCATAGTGGCTGCACCAGTTTGCCTTCCCTCCAGCAGTGTGTGAGTGTTCCCTTCTCTCCACACTCTCTCCAACATTTGTTACTTTTAGTCTTAGTGATTATAGCCATTTTAACAGGCGTAAGGTGGTATCTTAGTGTAGTTTTGATTTGCATTTCTCTGATGATTAGTGATGTTGAACGTCTTTTCATGTGTTTATTGGCCATCTGTATATCTTCTTTGGAAAAATGTCTGTTTATCTCCTCTGCCCACTTTTTGATCAGATTGTTTGCTTTCTTATTGTTCAGTTGTGTGAGTTCCTTATATATTACGGAGATTAACCCCTTGTCAGATATATTATTTGCAAATATTTTCTCCCAGTTGGTGGGTTGTCTCTTTGTTTTGATCCTGGTTTCTTTTGCGTTGCAGAAGCTCTCTGTTCTGATGAATTCCCACTTGTTTACTTTTTCTTTTGTTTCCCTTGTCTGACAGGACATGGTATTTGAAAAGTTCCTTTTTAGTTCGATGTCAAAGAGTGTACTATCAATATTATCTTCCAGGAGCTTTATAGTTTTATAGTTTCAAAATTTCTCTAAGTTATTCATTTTGTTGGCATATAGTTTTTCATAGTATTTTCTTATAATCCATTGTATTTATGTGGAGCCTGTTCTTATTTCTCCTCTTTCATTTCTGATTTTGTTTATTTGAGCTTTTTCTCTTTTTTCTTTTTAAGTCTGGCTAGGGGTTTGTCAATTTTATTTGTCTTCTCAAAGAACCAGCTCTTTGTTTCATTGATCCTTTCTACTGCCTTTTTTGTTTCAATAGCATTTCTTTCTGCTCTGATTTTTATTATTTCTCTCCATCTGCTGACTTTGGGCTTTGTTTGTTCTTCTTTCTCCAATTCAGTTAGGTGTAATTTGAGATTGCTTATTTGGGATTTTTCTTGTTTGTTAAGGTGTGTCTGTATTGCGATGAATTTCCCTCTTAATACAGCTTTTGCTGCATCCCATATGAGTTGATATAGCATGTCATTATTTTCATTTGTCTCCAGATATTTTTTGATTTCTCCTTTAATTTCTTCAATGATCCATTGCTTGTTCAATAGCATATTGTTTAGTCTCCACATCTTTGTCCCTTTCACAGCTTTTTTCTTGTAATTAATTTATAGCTTTATAGCATTATGATCGGAGAAGATACTTGTTATTATTTCAATTTTTTCAAATTTATAGAGGCTTGCCTTGTTTCCTAACATATGTTCTAGCCTTGAGAATGTTCCGTGCACCCTTGAAGAATGTATATTCTGCTGTTTTTGGATGGAGTGTTCTATATATCTCTATTAAATCCAACAGGTTTAGCTTTTTGTTTAATTCCACTGTTTCCTTGTTGATTTTCTGTCTGGATGATCTGTCCAATGATGTGAGTGGGATGTTGAGGTCCCCTACTATTATTGTGTTATTTTTGATATCTTGTGTTAGGTTTGTTAATAGTTGCTTTATGAACTTTGGTACTCCTGTGTTGGGTGCATAGATATTTATAAACATTACTTCTTAATGGAGTGTCCCTTTGATCATTATATATTGTTCTTCTTTGTCTCTCTTTACCTACCTTATCTTGAAGTCTACTTTGTCTGATATAAGTATTGTGATACCTGCTTTCTTTTGTTTGCCATTAGCTTGGAGTATCATCTTCCACCCCTTTACTCTGAGTCTGTATTTGTCATTGGAGGTGAGATTTGTTTCCTGGAGGCAACAAATTGTTGGATCTTCTTCTTTAATCCATCTTGCCACTCTGTGTCTTTTTAGTGGAGAGTTCAATCCGTTTACATTGAGGGCTATTATTGATGTATGAGGGCTTAATGCTGTCATTCTGTCACTCGTTTTCTAGTTTTCCTGCATTTCCTTTGTTTCTCGCCCTGTGTGTTTTGGTCTACCCATTGAATTATGTAGTTTTTTATGATGTGTTCCTTAGTTTTTTCCTTATTTATTGTTTGTGTCTCTGTTCTGCTTTTTAGTTTGGTAACTACCCTGAAGATTGTATTCAGAATCTCATGTATAAGATAGTCCATTTTCTGGTGGCCTCTTATTTCCTTAGCCTAAACTGATTCAGTCCCTTTCCTCTGCCCTTCCTAAGCTATTTTTCTCATATCTTATTCCAACTTATGTTGTCAGTTTGTGGTTAAAGTGACAAGGTTGTCTTTGTTTTTGGTGTTTTCCTTCCCTTTAGCCCTAATGCCATAGTTGAATATTTGCTATCCTATTCTGATTCTATCTATTTGTCCCCTTGCTCTGTGTTTTGTGACCCTTTCTCCCTTTTTTTTCTTTTGTTCAGGTATGAAGGCCTTCTTGAGGATTTCTTGTAGTGGGGTCTCATGCATGGCTACAAAGTTCCTTAGCTTTTGTTTGTCTGGGAAAGATTTAATTTCTTCCTCATATCTGAATGGATTTTGCTGGATAGGGTATTCTTGGCTGAAGATTTTTATCTTTTAAAGTTTTGAATATGTCATTCCATTCTCTCCTAGCTTGTAAGGTTTCTGCAGAGAAATCTGATGAAAGTCTGATAGGAATTCCTTTGTAGGTTGTTTTCTTCTGCCTAGCTGCCATGTGTATTCTTTCTTTGTCATTCATTTTTGCCAGTTTTACTACTATATGCCTTGCAGTAGGTCTTTTTACATTGACAAATCTAGGAGATCTGGATGCTTCCTCCACACATATTTCCCTCTCATTCCCTAGATTTGGGAAGTTCTCTGCTATTATTTCTTTGAACAAGATTTCTGCTCCATTCTCCTTCTCTTCACCTTCTTGAATAGTTGTAATTCTTATGTTGCATTTCCTCATTTTGTCAGATATTTCTCAGAGACTTTCTATTTCTTTTTAGTCTCACTTCTCTCTCCTCCTCTATCTGGAGCATTTCAACATGTCTACCTTCAATTATGCTGATTCACTCCTCTATGGTGTCCACACGAGCATTCAGGGAATCCATATTTTGTTTTATCTCTTCCATTGTGTCTTTCATCTCTAATATTTCTGATTGATTCTTCTTTATAGTTTCAATCTCTTTTGTGAGGTAGCTCCTGAACTCGTTGAATTGTTTCTCTATAGTCTCTTTTACCTCATTGAGTTTTTTGATGATAGCTGTTTTGAATTCATTGTCATTTAGTTTACATATTTCTGTGTCCTCAGGACTGAGTTCTGGGTGCTTGTTGTTTTCTCTCTGGTCTGAAGATTTGTTGAAGTGCCTGATGTTGGAAGGTTGGGTCTTTCTCCTTCTGATATTATTTGGTTGCAGTTACAGCCTATCACCACTGGGTGGGGGTTGAGACCCACGTGTTCTGAGCCTTCTGCCTTCAGCAGAGATGGCATGGTGTAGGTCGGGGGAGGGGTGCTTTCTCCTGCATGCAGTCCCAGGTTTCCCCATCAGCTCTTGGTCTCCTGGGGTCTTGGCTTGATGAGGTCACCCCACATGAAAGCTTTTGCCTTGTTAGAGGGCTTCCCTCTAGGCTGCAAGGACCCTAGGGAGTCCTGGGTGATCCTGCTGATGCACAACCCCTCCCCCACTCCTTCCCTCATGTAGCCTCCTTGCAGCAGAAACCGCAGTCTTTAGGGGAGGGAGCGAAGTTCTCTCTTACCCCATTCCAGCTCCTCCAAGGAGGGCTCCAGCCACTCCGCCCTCCGTCATGTGACTGAGTGTCTCTCCGAGGTTTTTGTGCTGTTACGGTATTTTCTGTTGGAATATGGTTGCTCCCTTTTGTCATATGTTGGAGGGGAGAGAGTCCCAGGCAAGTTCACTCTGCCGTGATGCTGACATCACTCCTCATATTTAAGTCTTTTTTGAATGTTTGGTAGAATTCACCAGGGGAGGTGTCTGGTCCTGGACTTTTGTTTTTTGGGAGATTTTTGATTACTATTCCAATCTCTGTACTGCTGATTAGTCTATTCAAATTCTCTATCTCTTTTAGATACAGTTTGGAAGTTTGTATCATTCTAAGAATTTATCCATTTCTTCTAGATTGTCCAATTTTTTGCTGTGTAGCTTTTCACAGTATTCTCTTATAATCCTTTGTATTTCTGTGGTATCCGTTCTAATTTCTCCTCTTTGTTTCTGATTTTAGTTATTTGAGACTTCTCTCTTTTTTTCTTGGTGAGTATAGCTAAAAGTGTGTCAATTTTGTTTATATTTTCAAAGAACTAGCTCTTAGTTTCATTGATCCTTTCTATTTTTTTAGTCTCTATTTCATTTATTTCTGAATTGGTTTTTATTATTTCCTTCCTTCTACTGATTTTGAGCTATGTTTTTTCTTTTTTTTCTAGTTCCTTTAGGTGCACTGTTAGATTATTTACTTGAGATTTTTCTTGTTTCTTTAATTTTCTTACAGTATACCATAAGCCTCATTGGGGTAGAGGCAAGACCATACAAATTGATTCACTTTTTCATAGTTTAGCACTTTTAGCTCTAAGAATGGCATGAAAGCACCAGTTGGAACTTTTCAAAGGGACCCATTTAGACAGTGGCAAGATGAAGCCAAAAACTTTTCCTTGAAGCAGAATCTTTTGTGCATATGGTGGAAAGTGTATGTGTGTGACACAAGTCCTCTAAGGCTTGTGAGACCACAAGAGTAACTGGCTACCTCTGTTTCTGCCAACAGGTACAAATCTACAGCAGTGGCTGCTAGCATCATCAGGCGCTCTCACCCCCTGACCCCCAGCCAGAGGCTGGTGGGCTGGACAAACCACATCCTCCAGACAGGAGGTGCTGCACACCTCAAGCCATATTCCTTCCAGCAGTCGTGGTATCAACAATATCTACTTGACGTCTTCTTGTTCCTGCTGGTGGTCACCCTGGGCACCATGTGGCTCTGTGGGAAGCTGCTGGGCATGGTGGCCAGGTGGCTGTGTGGGGCCAGGAAGCTGAAGAAGGCCTGATGCCAAGTGTAGCCTGGGGTGGCAGTATTTGGCGGGGGTCACCGTTTCTTGGGAACCTCCCACCCTTTCTTGGGTTCTGGCAAGCCCTGTTCTCCACATCGTATCCACTTGCTAATTGTGCTGCAAATTCCTGCTCGCTGTTTTCTTCCTGTGATCAGATTTCTTTACTCAGCACTTGTGGCCTTCTTTATTAGTGAGTCAGCCAAGGCTAGTCTGTGATTCTGTCTCTGGGGCATTTGGACCCAGTGGCCCTCAGACTTTAAGCCTTGAAGCCCTTCCTTATCACGCCCCTCTTCCAGGCACTGAGCCTGAACCACTCCAGCCTCCAAGGCCAGTATCTTCTGAGCCTCTTTCCCTCTCACCTGCCCCCACTACTTGTTATGGAATAACAGCTAAGACAGGCGCTTTCCTAATCCTTTTATTGTCTATTGGCTTCTCCTCTAAACTCTCATCAAAGCACAGGAAGCCTGTCCTGCGCATGTGCCTTCAGGACGGAACCACCCTTGCAGGACCACCTTGGCTTCTGTCTTGGTTCCTACACAAAGCTCCTTCTTTGCTGATCAGGCATGGAGCCTGCAGGTTGGTCATGGGCTGAAGTGGCCTTGTTCTCTGTTTCACAGTGCTGAGCTGTCTTTAAATTTTCCCATTAAAAAAGTAAAGTCATGAGAAAGAAGGTCATTTGTTTTTAAACTAAGTCTTTTTTTGTGCTCCTTGATAAGTGAGTCTTTCTATATGTGACATACTCTTGGGAATTGCATCCACTTGATAGTAACTGAAACCAGAAAAAGTGGCTGAAATGCTTAGGGTTTTCTTTCATCTTGTTTTTCTCATGTAAAAGAGATCTGGAGGTAGGCAGGCAGTCCAGGGCTGGAGTTGTAGCTCCATGATGTACTCAACAGTGCCCATTTCTTGTCTGGTTGATCTGCCTTCCTCTGCAGGGGTGTTTCATCCTCAAGGTTGCCCTGGACTTTCAAGAATGTCTTTTTGTATCCAGCCAGCACCTGGAAATTTGGGCAAGACAAGGGAAAATTGGGAAAAGTGAATTAATCAGGTCCTTGACAGCTGAGTCAGCCCTCATTAAAGAGATTTCCCAGACACTCCAGCCACCCAAAGACTCCACTTACATCTTGTTCACCAGACCTGAGTCCCGTGACCACTCCTAGCTGTACAAAAATTCTAAGAAATGTTCCCCATCTCCAGCTGCTGGGGAGACACGTTAGAAACATAAACAAAAGGCAATGAATAATGAGAGGAAACTAGAGCCTTGGCCACATGTGGAGGGCAGGCAGGGAGGGTCTGGATTGGATGTTTTGTTCCACCTGTGACCCTGTGACCTCAGGGAGAGTCTTACACCAACTGTAACTACCATAGGTGGAAACTAGACCTTTTGGGGTGGTGAACATGCATAATAGGAAGAGCAGTCCTTTATCATGCTGAAGTATGTTATGTTTTCTGAGTTCTCTAATTTTGTTTCTGCCATTTAACTGGGTGGATGTGTCTAATCAGCCCACCCCAAAGAAGCAGGTACCAGCAGGAGGAACCACAGATGGAGAGGGAGCCAACGTGCAAATTGAGATGAGAGCAAGAAAACCTGCTGCCCCCTCCAACCAAGGCACGTGGCCTGGGCAGTGGAGATGGACTGGTTTTAGCTCCCACTGGTCCCTCTTGAGGGCATCTTTGTGCAATGAATAACCTGCCCTGCCACACGGTCATCCCAGCTGGTGGACCCTCCCACCCAGGCTGATTCCATGCCCATGCATGCAGAGGGTGGTTTGATTTGCTGGGGGATTCTCTTGGGATATTTTGTTTAGGTGCACATTTTGTCCCTAAGACCTAGGGAGGCTCCTTTGTCCATGCCAGCCTTTAAATTAGTTAATCATTTATTTTTTATAAGTCTTCAAGTGAAATAGTCACAACTTTAGACACACATATGTCCAGAGTGGATTTTCGAAATTTTGCTCAAATCATCCCAAGATAACAATAAATAATAATGAGATAATGCTTGTACTAGTGATTCAGTCCTCGGGCTTTTTTTTTTTTTTTTCACTAATTAAAAATCCACAATGAATTTTGGGAGATCCTCTTGTGTTTTGGCAAATGCAAAGAAGAGAAGCTTCCACAAACAAGGGCAGTGGACACCTCCAGGTGACAGGGACCCTCCCTTGTCTGTAGATGAGATTCTTGAAAGGGATGGCACCCAGTGACCACTCTTCCTTTCTCTTTTTGATTGAGCGGTTAGCTTCTTCTGTATTCTACAGTGATTTTACAAATAAAGAAGCCTGCGAATATGACAGAATAGAGTGCCAGATGTCAAGACCAAATAATAGTTTATTTCATTTCACTCCTTCCCCTTGTTATAATTTCTGTCAGGGAATTTTATTGAGTTAGGCTTTTCATTCCATATTCCTTTAGTGACCATTTATGAACTTCATATTGTCTCAGATGAAAGATACTGTCATTGGGAAATCAATTACCCACCAGTTACAGAAAGCCTCAGCAGAGGGGCTTAAGTCAGTGGGCTTCAGCCTGGGCTGTCTGTGCCTTAATGTGTACGTGAAGACCTTTCCCAAGCTGCATGGCACAGAGCGTCTGGAGGCGATAAATCTTCACCTGTGTGTACTCTAGTTTCCTAACACTGGTCTGCCTAACAATCTGCTGTGTTTGGGTGGTAGAGTTCTCTTTCCTGCCACACTTTTCACAATTTCCTAACCCTTATTTTACAAAAGAAATGCATGTCTTTCACCCCTCCCTATTCTCACTATGTTGCATTGCCCCAGGATGGAAAAACAGGGGTACCAAATGGACAGTTAGAAATGTAATGACTGAGCAAGAGCCCTTTGTTATTAAAGTGATTTCCAATTCTTCATTTTTAAGAAAATTCAAGAATAAATTGTGATTTTTCAGCTGTTAGTCCATTAAAAATAACTGATGTTGGATTGCTATGAGAATTTTTGTCTAGTATACTGAAGGTGTTCAAAGAGTTGAAGCACATGATTTTCAAGATGGTCATAACAAAACTTGTGCTACTTATTGATGCGAATAATTTTCTCAGTGTTTACATAACTAAGAGATATTGATATAAACACATCCTATTCCACAAGTAGATAATGTTTGTTAAATGTTAAATGTTAAAATTGACACCAGTCAATTTTAAAAGAATTTAGAAACAGTTCCTTATCTCATTGTGACGTGCATTTTGTGTTCAGTAATTATTGAACAAATCAGAAATATGTTTATGTTTCTTTGGCTAATTTAATGCAATTATTAAAACTTAAAGTAACTTTGTAAAAATATTCAACTATTAGAGCCTTATTGTCGTAGGATAGAAATATTAATTTTAATTTGAATACATATTTTTGATACTCAAGGTAATAACTGGATACGCAACACAATTCTTTCAAGCATAAACATATATAGAGTAGAATTACATTCTCTAGAAAAAGTGGAGTAGAAATAATAATTCAAGAGGATTATGGAATGATGTAAAATTTCTAACTTTATCTACTTTATCTTAGTGTGTCTATCTAAGAGTTTGTCAATTTTTTTATCTTTTCAAAGAATCATCTCTCAGTTTCATTGATCCTTTCTATTCTGTTTTTTTGGTCTCTATTTCATTTATATCTGCTCTATTTTTTAAATTATTTTCTTCCTTCTACTTACTTTGGGCTTTGTTTGTTCTTCTTTTTCTAGTTTTTTTTTAAGGTGTATTCAGTTGCGTTTCTATATAATAACAGGGAACTAGCAGAAAGAGAAATCAAGGATACAATCCCATTTACTATCACAGCAAAAAGAATCAAATACCTAGGAATAAATTTAACCAATGAGTTGATAGACCTATACACTGAAAACTATAAGACAATATTGAAAGAAATTATAGAAGAAACAAGAAAATGGAAAGATATTCCAAGCTCATGGATTGGAAGAATAAACATAGTTAAAATGTCCATATTACCTAAAGCAATCTACAGATTTAATGCAATCCCAATCAGAATCCCAATGGCATTTTTCACAGAAACAGAACAAAGAATCATAAAATTTCCAAAATATATAAAGAACTCCTATAACTTAGCAAAAAAAATGAACAACCCAATCAGAAAATGAGCAAAGGATATTAACAGACACTTTTCCCAAGAAGATATACAGATAGCCAAAGGGCACATGAAAAGAGACTCAAAATCTCTAATTATTAGGGAAATGCAACTCAAAATTACAGTAAAGTATCACCTCATGCCCATCAGGCTGGCTATATTTAACAAGACAGGAAATACCAAGTATTGGAGAGGAGATGGAGAAAAGGGAATCCTTATACACTGCTAGTGGGAATGCAAATTGGTGCAGCGACTATGGAAAAGAGTATGGAGATTTCTCAAAAAATTAAATTAGAAATACCATATGTTCCAGCTATTTTACTTCTGGATGTTTATGTGAAGAACGTGAAAAACCTACTTGCATAAGATTGATGCACTCCTTATTATGCTGAGTGAAATAAGTCAGAGGGAGAAAAGTCAAATACCATATGATCTCACTCATAAGTAGGAGATAAAAACGACAGCAAACAAATACATAGACACAGAGATTGGATTGGTGGTTACCAGCAGGGAAGAGGGAAGGGGGGGGGGGCTGAAGAGGTGATTGGACACATGTGTGTGTGATGAACTGTAATTAGTCTTTGGGTGGTGAGCATGATGTAATCTACACAGAAATCAAAATATATAATGACACACACCTTAAATTTATATAATGTTATAAACCAATGTTACTGCAACAAAAAAGAAAAAGAAAACAAATAAATAAAGATTGATGCACCCTTATGTTAATTGCAACATTATTCACAATAGCCAAGACTTGGAAGTAACCCCAGTGACCAAGTGCCCATCAATGGATGAGTGGGGAAAGATAATGTGGTATATTTATACAATGGAATACTACTCAACTATAAAAAAGATGAAATCGTGACATTTGCAACATTGTGGGTGGATCTTGCAGGTATTATGCTAAGCAAAATAAGTCAGACAGTGAAAGTTTGACAAATGTGGTATGACTTCACTCGTATGTGGAAGATAAACAAATAAACAAACACATAGAAAAGGAGAACAGACTGGCGGTTACCATAGGTGAAGGGGTGGGATGAGGGCAGAAGGGATAAAGGGCCACATATGTATGGTGACAGATGGAAACTAGACTTTTGGTGGTGAATGTGATGCAGCCTATACAGAAGTCAAAACAATGAAATTTTACATATTGCTATAACCAATGTGACCTCAATGAAATAATAAAAACTAAAAAAAAAAAAAAACCATAAAAGATGGTTTCAGAGATATAATCCAATAATGGTAGATTGATTTCACTTGGGGATTTGCTTCCAGAGTGGAAACAAATTACTCCCAAGGAATTACTCCCAGGGAGTAGACACTACATGTAGGGAGTAGTGTCTCTTCAGCTTGGGACACTAGAGGAGGTTTTAAGCAGGTCCCTGAGGAAATGGGTTCTGGGGATGGCAGCGTGAGGTAATTAGAAGACTTTGACTAGAGATGAAATACCACAAATCTAGGAATTGTCCATAAAACTCAGATAGTTGGAGCTACTTTGAGGCGGAGCTGTCATCCACGTGATTTCCTAAGGTCTCTACCATTCCTGGTTCCGAGTATTTTCTATGCAGAGAGTGTGGTGATTACTTGGATGGAGAAGGGCTAAGGGTCAGCTCACTAACCCCTCCTTCCCACTGCTCACGGGCAGGATGGTGAGGGCAGAATGTCCAGTGGAGCAGGAGCCTAGGGAGGAGGGGAAGAAGAAGAGGAGGGGACAGAGAGAAGAGAGACAGGAGGGATCCATTTCTTCCCACCTCCCAGGCTCCCAGCCAGCGCCAACACTTCTCTGCCTGTGCACCACGTGTCTGGGGTGCAGCAGTTCCTTTGCAGGGAGGAGGCACAGGGCTCCCAGCACAGGAACCAGCATGGCGGGGCAACGGGTGCTGCTTCTCATCTGCTCCCTTCTGCCTGGGCTCCCGCTCTCAGAAGCTGCCAAAATCCTGACTCTGTCCTTGCTGGGTGAGTGCTTGGCCAAAGAATCCAGAGATAGGAGCGTCCCAGGCACCCGTGCCAGGGCTCAGGCAAACAGTCCTAGGTCAGAGGGTCCTTCCCTGTGGTTTTGCAGACTGAGCAGGTTTGTGTCCCAGGCTGGAGAAGGGAGAGGCAGTCAGGGACAGAGAGGGGCCTCTACCGGTAGAGGAGAAGGTAGCTCCGGAGAAAACAGCAATTTCCTTTCCTCTCTTTTCATCTGCTCTAGACATGCTTCCCATTGTTCATGGCTGGGGCCAGAAGTTTAGATACAGTTCTGAGACTGAGACCTGGGCCGGCTCTTCCGGTGCGTGGGCTGGACATTCAGAGGCTCACTCTAAACTTCTGGTGGGGGATGGGAGGAGTGCGGGGCACAGCAATTACCTGTAGAAAGTGGAAGATGAAGTTAATTTCAGGGCCAGAAAAAGGTGCTCCTGGGGGCAGCAGCACAAATGGGGAATATTTCATTAATAGGAAACCTGGAGAACTGATCCAGCAGAGGAAAGGACCCCAGGACAATCGAGTCCTTGGGAGCCCCTCTTTCTTTCACCTGTGCTGCTGGAAGTTTCTGAAGGACAGGGAAGCAGTTAATTCTGCATATTGTGGAGCCAGTTTCATTTCCTTTACTTTTGCGCAAAAGGAACAGAATACCAATGGGAAAAATTTATCAGAATAAGGAGTCATCATTGGATGGAGTTCCCCAAGAATTTTATTTGACCCATCCTGAAAAGATCCTGGGCTCCCTAGATCACTTTTAGATCCCCAAGAATCTGGGGATCCTAGAGCTGGAAGAAACCATAGAGTTTATCTAATAGGGTCTCTTCTCTTATTTCCTGAGAGGGAAACTGAGAGTCAGGGAAATGAGGTGTCTTTTGCTAAAGCACACCAGTGCTGCCTTAAGGAATCTGTGGAAGAGGATGCTTCTTACTTCCAAAGCGTCATCTTCCACTGATTCCACTCTTTCACTCTTTACAGTGAGGATTTCTAAAAATCAGTATTTAAAAAATGCAGTATTTAAATGTACTCCATTTTAAACCTTTTTTTTTATGATAGTTAAAGGCAATGGTGGAAAAGAGCTTCCTCCTTTCTTGAAAGTACACTGTTCTGCCTCAGACTCCAAGAGGAAGCTGGTGTGGTTGTGATGTGCTGGAAGTGCCGCCTCTGCTCCAGAATGCCCTCTGGCTCACGAAGACACACATGAACGGCTGCATCTGTGGATGTGCCTTCTCCCCTGCACCTGTTTCCTCCATGAGGTAAATGTAAGCAAGAACAGACAGTCTGAGGGGATGGGGGATTTGTGTTTATATAATCTGTGCTATCACCGGTTACACAAGTATGGATCTAAAAGCTAGATTAATTTCCACAGAAACAAACCGTTTCTGTAGTTCTACACCCGTCTCTGCTGACCCAATCATTGTGGGAACTTATCTCCCAAAAGTACCCCCATTTCCCAACTTTGGCAAATTCTAATTCCTTCCCTCCTGAATTGGCTTTCTCTGCTGCTGAGATCCATAGATTCAAGAAAAATATTCCAAGATAGCACATGGTCTTAGACAAGACGTTGCAGGTATCTCCATATGGCCCCAGCTACAAATGCAAGATGCACCTTAGGATCAGGAACTCCGTAAGACTTAAGCACTGAGAAGCTCATCACACTAACATGGAGACCACGAGTCACAAGAGGGGCTTTTTGACGGAGGATTGCCGCAGGTCAAGGATTGGGGCAGACAGGATGTGGGTGTCTGGGCTGGGGCTTACCCAAAGTGAGAAGAGGCACTGAAGAAACTCATCTTCCTCTACTCACTGTCAACTTTCTGTTGTCTTACCCTGGATTTCCCCACGTCTCCACATCGATTTCAGACTTCTGTTCTCGTCTTTACGAAAATGTAGTTATTCGTCATTCCTAGGTGGAAGCCATTATCCACTGCTGGACCGGGCGTCTCATATTCTCCAAGATCATAGTCATAATGTCACCACGCTTCATTTTGGAGGAGATGTTTTAATCCTAAGCATGCTTTTTCAAAATTATTGAATTCTTCTATCCCAGGCAAAAAGAGATAATGTCTTTTGTATAGTGCTGCTTAGCCCAAAATCTTTTTGAATCTAGTTGTACTGAAAAAATGGGAAAAGCGTGTGTGTGTATTAAGTGCTGGATATCTTATTAGGCTCTGTAGACCTGGCCTCCACACACCATACCTCCATATTTTACCCCCTTATCTGGGTGTCACTTCATTTCAGGCAAGCCTCCAGACAGTATTGTTGATAATTTTGGTAAATACTAACATGTACTGTGGCTTAAGTTTTTATTGATCCGAAGTGTTCAACCATATTTAAGGCTTCTATCATGCAAGGAGAGCTGTTCTTCCTATTTCATAGGTTACTTTCTACTCCTGCTACGAGACCTAGAAATTTTCTCCAGCCAGCCATCCATGTCCTGCACTGCCTGGTGTCCCATGCCTAAAAGCCATTTTATTGTATATTTGCTCTGGGTTATTTTTAGTTGTCTAAAGAAGAAAGGTAAATACAGACTTGTTAATTCCTCATGGCCACAGATTGAAATTCCTTATCTTCATTATTTAAAACACTTTATTAAAGTAATATTGGCATATAATAAATTGCACGTATTTAAAACATACAATTTGATATACTTGGACATATATGTATACACTTGTGAACCATCGACATAATCAAGATAACAAATATATTTTTCTCCCCCAGAAGAATTCTCATGTCCGTTTGCAATCTCCCCCGGCCCTCCCATCGCCAGTCAATTACTAATATGTTACTGTATGTTAGATTGCATCTTGTAGATTTTATACAAATGGGATCGTAAGTTGCATACTCATATTTTGGCTTATTTTACTCAACATCATTATTTTGAGATTCATCCATATTGTGCGAATGAATAGTTCATTTCCTTCTCTTGCTGGGTGGTGTTCCACTGTATGGATTACCACAGTGTTTTTATTTACTTGCCTATTGAGGGACATTAGGGTTGTTTCGAGTTTTGAGCTGTTACAGAGAAACCTGCTGTGAATATATGTGTACAAGTCTTTGTATGAACATGTACTGTCTTTTCTCTGGATTAATTGCTAGGAGTGCAGTGGCTGCACCATATGTTAGTTGTATGTCTAACTTTTTAAGAAATAGTCAAACTGTTTTCCAAAGTGGCTGTAACATTCTAGATTCTCACCAAAAATGAATGCAAGTTCCATGCACACCACATCCTCATCTATACTTGGCATTATTAGTCTTTTTAATTTTAGCCATTCTTTAGTTGTATTTCATTGTGGATTTGATTTGCATTTCTTTCATGACTAATCATGCTAAACATTTTTTCATGTGCTTATTTGTCATTTGTGTGTCTTCATTAGTGAAGTGTTTGTCAGATTTTGTCCATTTTTAAATTAGGTCGTTTGTTTTCTTATTATTGAGTTTTCAGTATATGCTTTGTAAATATTCTTTCCCAGTCTATGACTTGTCTCTTCCTTCTCTTATCAGTGTCTTTTGAAGAGCACAATTTTTAATTTTGATCATATCTAATTTCATGCTTTTGCTACAGGTATTAATATGAATATATGATTTTTTTTGTTTGTTCTAATATGATGAATTTCACTGATTGATTTTCAAACGTTGAACTAACCTCATATTCTAAGAACAAACCTCATTTGGTCAAGATATATTTTCTTCTTTATATATTTTTAGATGTGGTTTTTTAAAATTTTGGTTTTAGATTTTCCATCTGTGTTCATGCAGGATATTGTTCTGTGATTTTTTGAATTTTTTTTCTATCGTTGGTGTCAGTAAAATGCTTGCCTCACAGAATGAATTGGGAAGTGTTCTCTCCTCAATTTTCTGGAAGAGTTTGGGTAGAATTAGCATTATTTCCTCCTAAATTGTTTTAGCCATTCTGAGAAGTAGGATGGAACTTCTTCCCCACCCAAAATTAAGTTTGGATGTTAAGACTTATGGCATCACATAAACAACAAGAAGCTGTAAAAAGGTTTATTGATAACATAATGAGGCTTCCTGGGGACAGTAAGTCAAGTCCCAAGTTGGTCCAAGAATACATTGAGAAAGCAGGAAAAGGAGAGCGGCTTGAGGTTTTTATGGTGGTTAGGCCGGAATGAGGGTTTCCCTTCACCTTTGACTGATGACCAGAATGTGCCAGGTTTCATTTATTTCAGTTTGAACCTGTTTAAGTGAGTCATTGGGACATGATATGAAACAAGCAACCTGAGGCTGGTGAGGGAGTTGAAATTTCACTGAACATCCTGTTCAAAAAAGACTGGCCTCGTGCGTTTTGAGAAGTGAATTAGTGCCTTGGTTACGACCAGTAATGTCTAGAAATCTGAAGAAGATAACAAGAGTCTTGATGAGGCTGTGCATTGTGTTTATAGTTCGTGTAGAAATACATGTAACTTTGATTTATATTTTGAATATCTATATGGCAAGAGATTCTCAGAGTTCTTTACCCAAATGGGGCAAACTTTACTCTTTATAGGTCTATTCAGGTCTATTCTTGAACTGACTTTGGTAATTTACGTCTTTCTAGGAATTTGTCAATTTCATCTACATTATCTAATTTATTGGCATCTAAAGTTCTTAGTATTTTTTCTATAGTCCTTTTTATTTCTGTGTGCTCATTAGTGGTGTTCCTTCTTTCATTTCTGATTCTAGTAATTTGTATCTTTATTATTTCCTTATCTTTTCAAAAAGCCAGCTTTTGTTTCACTGATTTCCCTATTGTTTTTCTATTCTCAATT
The DNA here is from genome assembly GCF_021613505.1 of Equus quagga. Lineage (NCBI taxonomy): Eukaryota > Metazoa > Chordata > Mammalia > Perissodactyla > Equidae > Equus > Equus quagga. Next base: position 92,854,410 of record NC_060275.1, read on the forward strand.
TTATTAATTTCTTGATTAAAAGTGAGACATAGGGGCCGGCCCTGTGGCCTAGAGGTTAAGTTCAGTGTGCTCTGCTTCAGTGGCCTGAGTTCAGTTCCTGGGCATGGACTTACACCACTCATAGGCAGCCATGCTGTGGTGGCAACCCACCACAAAATAGGGGAAGATTGGCACAGATGTTAGCTCAGGGTGAATCTTCCTCAGCAAAAAAAAAAAAAAAAAAAAAAGCAAGACACCATGTAACCAGGGCAGGATTGTGTGGGACTGACAGCAAGAAGTGAAAGCATTATCTCCAATTATCTCCAATGTCTCCTTCCTGTAGAGCCCTGGTTCCTGGCTCTGCCTAGATTTTCTGATTTGATTGGTCTGGGATGAGGCCATGCTCTGAAAGTTTTCAAAAGACAGCAGAGCTCAGATTAGTGGCTGCCTGTTGCCTGTAGGCACTGGGTTGCTATTGTACGGAAGTGATTTTATGTAATACCATGCCATCTGGAGGCAACTTGGACAACCCCTATTTTTATAAATGGAAGGACAGAGGTTCACTTGACGTAAATAATTTTCCCAATACCATTCAGCTCATAGGCAACAAGAGCCTAGATTTGGCGTGGGCTTTCCAGGCACCAAAGTGTCTACCCTTCCTAATACTGACCTTGTATTAAGTGAGCAGACAGAGCTGGGGAATAATTCACAGGCTAGATGGCCTTTGACTTCATGGCAGCATTTTTTATGAATGGAGCCGGGCAGGGAAGACACACCAGGTTGGGAGAAGAGGGGGCCCAATGTGTGGAGGTGGTAGCGAGATGGCCATGAGGCTGGGTTCCCCCTGTGACCCTGGCTAGACTAGGGTAGTGGAAGATTCAATTGCACAAATAAAACCAGACCAAAATATGAGAGGTCTTATCTGACCTGATGGTGGGTCAGGCCTTGGAACTGGGACAGGAGTTACAAAGGAGGAGAATAATGGAAGTTAAGGTCTATAATCTGTGAGATAACAGAGGCTTACTTTGTACAATTTTTCTGTTTTTGTTTTCCAATTTTTTTTTTTTTTACTATAGTCAAATATATGTCGTATAAAATTTACCAAATAACCGTTTAAAAGGGTATGGTTCAGGGGCATTAAGTACATTCATATTGTTGAGAAACAATTATCACCATCTATCTCCAGAACATTTTCATCTTCCCAAACTGAAAAGTCCTGCTCGTTAAACAGTAACTCCTCATTTCTCTCTGCCTCCACACCCTGGCAGCCATTATTCTCCTCTCAGTCTCTATGAATTTGACTACTCTAGGTACCTTATATAAGTGGAATCATACAATATTTGTTCTTCTGTGATGACTTATTTCACTTACCATAATGTCTTCAAGATTCATCCTCGTTGTAGCATGTGTCAGAATGTCCCTTCTTTTTAAGGTTAAATAATATTCCATGGTATGTATATACCACATTTGTTTATCTATTTGTCTGTCCATCGACATTTGGGTTGCTTCCAATTTTGGCTATTGTGAATGATGCCACTATGAACAGTAGTGTACAAATATTTGTTCAAGTCCCTTCTTTTAATTTTTTGGGGTATATACCCAGGAAAGAAATTTCTGGATCATATGATAATTCTATGTTTAATTTTTGAGGAACTGCCATATTGTCTTTCACAGTGGCTATACCAGTTTACATTTCCACCAACAATGCACAAGTGTTCCAATTTCTCCATAGCCTCACAAACACTTGTCATTTTCTGGTTTTGTTTATTTTTTTAATTTTTAATTTTTGATATTAGCCATCCTAATAGTGTCTCATTGTGGTTTAATTACAATTTCCCTTATTAGTGATGTTTACCATTTGGTAAGCTAATGGGCCATTTATATATCTTATTTGGAGAAATAGCTGTTCAAGTCTTTGCCCAATTTTGAATCATATTGTTTGGGTTTTTTTGTAGAGTTGTAGGCATTCTTTAAATAATCTCAGTATCAATCCCATATCAGATAAATGATTTGCAAATATTTTTCCCATTCCCTTGGTTGCCTTTTCACTGTGTTGATAGTATCCCTTGTTGCACAAAAGTCTTTCCTTCTGATGAAATCCAATCTATTTATTTTCTGATGTGTTGCCTGTGCTTTTGGTCTCATATTCAAGAAATCATTACCCAATCCAATGGCATGATGATTTCTCTCCATATTTTCTCCTGAGAAATGAATAGATCATTTTATAATTTTAGCTCATATCTTTAGGTCTTTGATCCATTTTGAGTTACCAATTTGAGTTACCAAGAATGGGTAATGGTCCGACTTCAACCTTTTACATGTGGAGATGCAGTTTTCCAACTCTATTGTTGAAAAGATTGTCTTCACCTAATGAATGGTCCTGGAACCCTTGTCAAAAGTTGTTTGACCAAATATACACGGGTTTATTTCTGGGCTTTCTATTTTATTTCATTTGTCTATATATCTGTCATTACACCAGTATCACACTATTTTGATGACTGTAGCTTTGTAGTAAGTTTTGAAACCACAAAGTGTGAGACCTCCAACCTTGCTTTTTGTTAAATTGTTTGGATACTCTGGATCTTTTGAAATTCCTTATGAATTTTAGGATGGGCTTTCTATTTCTGCAAAAAAAAATATTGATAGAGATTGCATGGAATCTGTCGCTCACCCTGGGTGGTAGGGACACCTTTAAAGTATTAATTCTTCTAATCCATTAAGCCTGGATTTTTTTCCGTTTATTTATATCTTCTTTAATTTCTTTCAGTAGTCTTGTAGTTTTCAATGTAAAACCTTCCACCTCCTTGTTTAAGTTTATTCTTAAGTATTTTATTCTTTTGATGTTATTGTAAATGGAATTGTTTTTCTAATCTCCTCTTTGAAGTGTTCATTATTAATATATAGAAACACAACTGACTTTTGTGAGCTAATTTTGTTTCTTGCTACTTTCCTAAGTTTGTTTATTAGTTATCACAGGTTTTTTGGTGTGTGTGGAATCTTTAGGATTGTCTACGTATAATATCATGTCATGTGCCATTATTTCTTCAATCTCTCTGCTCCTTTCCTGTGACATCCATAATACAAATATAAATCCACATGATGGGGTCCTGTAAGTCCCTTAGACTCTACTCACTTTTCTGTATCCCTTTTGATTTTGCTCCTCAGACTTGATAATTTTTGATTCTTTGTGCGCCTATCCATGCTAAATGCTCTGTAGACATGATTCCCCCGTGTTGATCTTCTATTATTTCATTTATTACATCCCAGTTGCAAGCTATTGTGAGATGGTTATTTGTTTAAATGTCAACCAACTATACATGTAAAAGGAAGTAAATAGAATACTTTTGGTCTTATACAAACTTCTATTTAGTTCAAGGAAATAGCTATTTCTGAAAATCAGATTTCATCTTTTAAATGTCCTTAATATGAATGCATTTTATCCAGTTCAACAACTTGATTTGACCAATATTGACTGATTTCACATTTCTACAAGGTACCATGCTGGACACTTTGCAAGACACAAAGCTGAACTGACTCTCTGCTAGTCCTCTAAGAGCTCTCAGTTGGCTTCCCATTGTCCAACTGATTAATTAAAAAGCAGATATTTCTGTCACTGGTGGTGCACCTTGTGTAAGTGGTTGCTCCTTAATAGCTTGTTAGTTTTGCTTAGTAACTTCACTTAGTGAAAGTGAAATGAACAGCTTAACACCAGGAGGTCAGCTGCAGCAAGAAGGAGTGTTTTTCGGATGAAGTGGCTAATGGTGTCTGGAGAAGACACTCAGAACCACCCTGGGGTGGAGGTGGGGAGCACATCTAATCCCTGCTAGTATCAGCTCTTTCTAGCTGCTTGGTAGGTGTCAGGCACCATAGGCAGGGCCTTCTGGAAACATCCAACCCCAAAAGAGAAACAAGGGACATATTTTTGAGCAAGTGACTTTTTCTTGCCCCTCAGATCACACCCTGCTGGAATTCCCCTCAACCAAGACAAGTCTGCATTAAAATCCCCTTGGCCTCCAGGGCAAGTCTGAGAAGTTGGCAAGGCAGATACAGTGTCCACTCTAGAGACTGTAGAAATCCATGATCACACTTGCCTGAGAATATATATAATGTAACATGCAGAACAGAAAGTGGAACTCTTGTCTTCATCGTTCTAGTCTTCAGTTCTTTGTACCACTTCATGATGGAAGCACAAGAAGGGGTGGAAGTGATGAGGGAAGGGTGGATGTCAGGGGTACAACAATGAAAGAGAGTGATTTAGGGCCACTAGCCTGCTTCTTATCTGGCAAACTTATTGTGAAGGACAAGTGCAAAAAGAAATGAGATGTAAAAAGAGGAGAAAAAAAGAGAACAGAAGAAACCAAGGATGGAAACAGTGGGAAGTGGCATTCTATTAGTGTGTGGAGGTGGAGGAAGAGGGAAGACTTTGAACCACCTGTAATTACACCTGCCCGCTCCAGTGTGTTGTGTGTTGTTTGTTTTTCCTGCTTTTTCTTCCCCAACTCCCCCTCAGCACATAGTTGTGTATTTTAGTTGTGGCTTCTAGTTGTGGCATGTGGAGATGCCGCCTCAGCGTAGCCTGATAAGCGTTGCCATGTCCGCGCCAAGGATCCGAACTGGACGAAACCCTGGGCCACCGAAGCAGAGCGAAGGAACTTACGTGTTGTGGTTTTAAGTCTCACCTGATAAGATGCTCTAGCAGGAAGCCATCTGGAGACAACAGAAAGGCAGAAATGGGTTGCCTAAAGAAGTAAAGAGAATTTGCTGAACGTTATCTTATAAAACATATATGAAGCAAGTTTTGATGCCATTTTAGAAACCAAACAATTGCCAGCAGAACTTCCTGCTGGCTTCTCTCCTAGGGCAAACAGCTTGGGCTTTCACAGTCACTGGATTTCCTAGGCAACAGAAGTGTAAACTTGAGAAAAGGCGGGGCCAGGATAAGGATTGATAGTAAGCTGAGCCAGTCAGGCTGTGAGTCTGCAGCAGTGACTGCAAGCTATCCAATTGGCATGAAGAGGGCGGACCAGGAGGTGAGCAGGAAAGGTAAGAGGGAGGAGGCAATAGGGGGATGGGCGGGGACCAGTCTTCCCAGATGCAGGAGAGAGCGTCCATAGTTGCAAGTCTAAGCAACTGGTGGCAACAGGTTAGCATTTAAGGTAAATCAATGTTTTTATCTATTATATTGATTTGATGACTTTTGTTTCATTTTAGCTTAAAAACAAAAAAAAAAGAGAGTAGATGTTACTTTCCGAAAAGAAAACCTAAAAGTTGATGAGAGCTCTTGGCTGTCAGTCTAGGGAGGAAATAGCTTGCTTGGTGCTGGGGGAGACTTTTGTCATAGTTGCAAAGAGATACTCAGATAAAAATGTACAAGAATACATTTTGTTTTGGTGAAAGGGAAGGAAATAAACATCATTGAGAAGCCACTATGTACTGGATACTTGAGTGTGAAGTGTTTGGGTGAATTGCTGTAAGCAGCCTGTATGACCATTGATAAAACAGCTTCAAGAAGGATAAATATCTCAAGTCACTAAACAATTAAAAGATTGAGCTTTGATTCAGACCTTGGTTTGTTTGACACTCAGAGTTGTACTATATCTGCCATACCCTGCTGAACCGACCACTTAGAATCAGAATTCTTATTAAAATGGACCGACACGGCTTATTAAAAATATATCAGAGAGTTGATTTGATGGACTGTGTAGTTGAGAAGGACCTTAATCAATGGTATTGCCAGGTGTCCACTCCTCTTGCCTTACAGTCTGGGGCCTAGTGAAACCACACTAAGCAGATGAGCTTCTTCCCTGTTTTTAGAGCTCTAATTGCTTCCTCAAAATCATACAACTACAGAAATCTCTTTATTTTGTAATTTTGCATTTTAAATATTGAAATTTAAATTGTGGGCCTACGTTTGTATTTGTATTCAAATAACAGTGATCTAATAACAATCACAATGATCGATTCTAATAGCAATCTACTAGCATCGTGCTAAGTGCTGATGATATGATGACAGAAAACACAAAAGATACAGCCCTTGGCTTTAAGGACCTTATAGTCTAGTAGGAGAGGCAGTTCTGCAAGCAAAGAATTCTGTCGTAGTGCAATGTGGATGCTATTTGGGCTTTGCACAGATTATACAAAGGAAGATGCGAGCTGTTTCCTTCTGGTGAGAGGGTTATGTGAAGCTTCATCACAGTGATTCTACAAGGAAGAGCAGTACTTTTCTAGACCAACAAGGGAGGCAAGATGTTCCTGAAAATGGGATGGCATGTACAAAGGCACAGAGATATAGAAACCTATGGTGTCTTTGGGGAATGTGAGTGGGTGCAGATGTAGACTAGATTTTGAAGGGGTGGAGAATGATTAGAAACAAGGCTGTAGAGATAGGCAGGGCCAACATATACAATGCTAAGATGTTTGCTCTTTACCGGTACACAGTGGAGAGCCACCAAAGGCATTGAGACTAGAGTATGAAGTTCCGATTTCTGTTTTATAAAGATTGCTCTGACTGTCATATGGAGGATGGATTGGAGGGGGAAAGACTGGAGGCAGGGAAACAGCTAAGAGGCAATTACAATACTGGAAATAGAAGATGACTGGGTCCTGGACTAAGGTGGTATCCATGGCAATGGAAAGAGGGAAGGAACAGAGATGCAGATGTCAAGATGGTGAAATTTTACAGGACTTGGCCACTGATTTGATGTAGAGGGTGAGAAGGAGTCTAGGGTAATGTCCAGTTAATGACCTGAGAAAATGGTGTTGTCATTTCCTGAGGCAAGGGATAAGGAGGAAAAGATAATGAATTTGGTTCTGGAACATTAAACTTGAAGCATCTATAGGTCACTGAAGTGCACATATTTTGTGGTAATTTGACATTTGGCTCTGAAGCTCAGGAGAGTGCATGACTTGGAATAAAGATTCGGGAGTCATCATTGTGTCCGTGGATATGGCTGAGATTGCTATGGGATGGTATGAGAGTGAGATTGGAATGTGATTCTTCCAATGTGATTGGAAGAATGAAACTGAAAAATGAAAGGAAAGTGGATGTTGAATTTTGAACTTTCAGAGGAGACCAGCTTTGGTTGGTGACAAAATGTAAGAGATGGGCTTGGAAAGGAATGTGAAAAGAGTGAGAGATGCAGTTAGTAGAAATCAAGGAACTCCAGGAATCTTACAGCTGCATATTAGATGGATTGTCAGGATGAGCACTGAGGTTGCCCAGATTGATGAGGGCACTTTGGACGAAGAGGAAGTCTCTGAGGCAGGACCCAGAGTCTCAGTGATTTATGAAATGACAGAGCCAAAGAGAGACATAGGGAGGATGTCCAGCTGGGCTGTGCTTCAAAGAAGGGTGTGAGAATGAGTCACGATGTGGAGATGGCAGGTGTGTTTTAGAGACTGTGAGGTTCCTTACTTGGGGTAAGAAGTACCTTTATCTGAGAAGGCTGCAGAAGTAGAGTTCCTTATACAAATTCAAGTACCAGATAGGATAAAGACATTGTACCCGTCAGCCTCTTGGCAGGAAATGAATGGCACGTTCAAAAGTAGTAACAGAAAGGCGTTTAATGAAAGACAATTTACAAAGATGGGGATAGGGCTAAGGATATAGATTAGGGATGAGGAAACATCCCAGGGCTGCCACTGTGAGGAGGGAGAATTATCCTTAGGCCTGAAGGGGCAAGAGGAGGAGCAGTTCTCAGATCTCAGCAGGAGTGTTGCTGTAGGGAGGGCAGCCTTTGGTGAGAGATCGCCGTCACTGACAGCTGTTGCTTGGCAGAGAGGAAACCAGGAGCATGAATACTCCAACCTCTTTCTCTTCTTGCCCTCTGATCTCCTGCTGGTGCCTCCCATTGGTTGAATCCAGCTGGAAGCCAGGGAGCCAAGAAATGTGGTTAATGCAGTTCGTAGAGGTCAACCTCCATCAACACAGATGTTGATGGAGAACGGACTGGGGAGGGGTCTGGGCAAACAGAATACTGAGCTCAGCAGTGAAGAGTTGGTTGTTCAGAGGCTGATGAGAATTAGGAGATTTATGATGGAATAAGGAAGTAGGAAAGGCTGAGCATCTCTGTGTGGACGGTACTCTTTGTACCAAGAGGGCTACCCCTCTCTGTAACTTGTGGTGATGGGGCACCTAGGAGCAAGGAGGGGGAGTGTTTAGTTTGTGGAATACACCTTTACTTTCAATTGCTACTTTAATCTCTTTAATATATGAATTAAATGAGGCTCTACGTTACTGAATTTTCCTTGTGAATTTTTGCCCTTTGTTCTGATCTCAGATGGTTTTGTATAGAGAAAAATATCATGGTTCATAAGAGCAGTTTTCTGTATTTCAGAAATAAACAAGTTGGTATTTAGGAGAAGATACCATGACATGATGATTATTGTGTCACAGATGGGGCCACATGCTGCCTTCTATTGACTCCTAATATCCATAAAACTTAAACTGTTCATGACACTCTTCTGAGTGGATTCTCTGGCACATTGCTGGCCATAATTCCATTGCTACCCAATGTCTTGTTTCTTCCCCAGTCTGGGAATAATTGTTTTCTTATTGCGTCTTCTGATAACCTGAAGTCAGATAAAATTAAAACTTTCCCATACACAGCAAACTGAAAAACATAATTTGAGCGAGCAGGACGGTTTTTGATTGGGAGGTGGTTTAAAGATGTCCTTACTTTCTTTGGGACCTCTGCTTCGTGCATTACCTCTGCGGTTGGCCCTCTGACCTCAGGAGGAGCTCCTCCCACAGGGGAAGAAGAGAGGAGAAAGCTCTCTAGTAACTTACAATGTCAGTTGTTCTTACGAAGTGTGACTTGGACTCAACATTGTTCATAAGCCTGTCCTGGTTTTTATGTATGAACGATTTGTGGTGACTACAGTGACTCCTTTAAAAAATGACTATTTTCTGAAACGTTGTGGATAATTTACAAAAGACCACCAGGGCAGTGGCGGGCACAGAAGACCCTGCTCGGAATCTTGGTTCTGCTACTTCTCTCTGAGTTGGGATAACCCCTAAATCTCTTTGTCCCTCACTTTCCTTATTTGGTAAAATAGGAATAGACACGTTCCCTCTAATGTGTGTAAAAGCATTTTGTAAACTAGGAGAGTTATTACCAAAACTTACCTTATACCAGACACATTTTTTTGTTCTCAAGAAACTGGATAATTTGTAAAACATAGGCTGCCCCTTTAGTAGAGAGCCTGACAGAGTAAGTACACAATAAGTGCTTCCAATTGCTATTGTTGTTATCTTTAGCATGGTCCTAGGAGGCTGCAAACTGTTTCTCTATAGGACTGGATACAAAATATTTCAGGTTTGGGGGCGAGAAGGTCTCAGTTGCAACTACCCAACTTTACTGTTGTAGTGTGAAAGCAGCCACAGAATTACATAAACAAATGGGTGTGGCTGTTTTGCAACAAAACTTCATTTACAAAACTAGTTGAAGGGGCAAATTTGGCTGGTGGGTCTTGGTTTGATGTCCCTGAGTCTAGTCCATTTTAGATTATGTTGCCAAAACTCAGGGTATCTTTAATAACTGCCCATGGAAAGGTGGATCTTACTTACTTTGTGGGAACGGAGGTTGAGAAGTGAGAAATCATCGGTGTGCTAACTTCTGCTCTGGACTTACCTTAGTCTCCTCCATTGGGGCGATCTGGCTGCTCCTTACATCTCCCAAATCCTCAGGCACCTGATGATGTTGTGGAATCAGCTGATCCACACCTGCTCATACTCTGCTTTCTTGAGGGACTCCATGTCTTCTGCCAACTGTGGAAGAAACTGCCAGTTGCCTACGCCATAGCCAGTTTCCTCTGCTTTGTAAACAGAACCTGGGAATTGCAAACCCAGTCTAAAATTCAGTTTCCCAGCTGTCTTACTCCATTCAGGCTGCTATAACAAAATGCCGCAGACTGGTAGCTTATAAAAGCAGAAATCTATTTCTCACAGTTCTGGTGGCTGGGAAGTCCCAGATCAAGGTTCCAGCATGGTCAGGTGAGGGCTGTCTTCCCAGAGCCTATTTTATAAATCACTAATCCCATTCATGAGGGCTTCAGCCTCGTGACCTAAGCACCTCCCAAAGTTCCCACCGCCCAATACATCATCTGTGGGAGTTAGGATTTCAACATCTGAATTTTTTGGGGACACAAACATTCAGACCATAGCACCAGCCTCCTTTGCAGGAGTGGTCAATGGTAGATTTAAGTGGAAGGAGTTGGGTGGAGTCATCTGGTAAACATTTAAAAAGGGCTGACTCAGCTGGGAAGTGCATTTTTCTTGCCCTCATCCTTTTCTCTCTTCTGCTGCCTGGAGTGTGGATGTAATGGCTGGATCTGCTATGGCTATTTTGTAACTTTAGGAAACTTTGAGAAAAAAAAACATGGCAAGGTAGAAAGATGGTAGTTTCTTGGGACTTTAATGACTACCTGAACTGCCTCCAGACTTCTTTTACATGAGAAGAAAGTAAACCTTCATTGTATTCAGAGACTATGACCTGTTTCTGCTATGAGTAGCTTGACACAATTTCTAACCGATATGCTAACTTGCCCTGAGGCTGGCACTCTGACACTGGACTTCTATCTTGATTTTCTGGAAGTATCAGTTAGAACACAGGATGTAAACAATTGGGTGGCTTTCTAAGTAACTATAAAATTAACATTAAATAGAAAAATGACTCCAAAAGAAGCATTCTAAGTAGCTACAAAATAGTTACTAAGTAAGTGATTTTGGTGACTAATATTGCAAAAGGGCAAGTGCTAGTTAGAGCTGTGACTTTACCAGCGGATAAATGTGGAGGAGGATGTACAGTTGAGCCTTATTCTTGAAGTATGTTTGAAATCACTGAGGCTAAGGCCTCATGGCACCCGAAAAATGGAATATTTGGAAGATTTGTGGTTGGTTATAAGAGTATAGTCATTGAAACCAGAGAGTTTGGAGGAAAAGATTTAATTTTCTTTTGTCTTGATTTTTTTTGTGTGTGTGTGTGGTTTTTTGCATTTTGTACACAAACCCAGCCAAAGCTTTGCTTACCTTTGTGTAGTTTACGTATTTTCTTACTCTGCTTCTTTAAGATCTTTCATCTGGCAGGCTGCCTGACTCAGAATAGATTGCAAGTAATCTCCTGGTAAAAACCCTAGAGACTGAAGGCAGAGCAGAGGGAAGAGGGAGATGAAGAAGGAGATAGTAAGGAGAGGGCTGTTAAGACGGCGCCTGCCTCGGAGAGTCCCAGGGGACGCTCATTATGACCAGGACCCCTAACCCTGGGGCCTCTGTGTTTTGTTAAACCTGGGCTTGTATTGCATTGTGTTAGTTACTTGGGTCCTTGAATATTATGCTGAGTAGTTTATCTCACGCTCTTTTGTAGCCAAAAATGCCACCGAGGCTGCTAAATGCTGGTAAAATTCTACTGAGATGACAAGTTATAATGGAGTTATGTCTCCTCCCAGCTTTCAGGGGGAGTTGAGTGTCTCCTCACACTGGATTGCTAGTTATTCTACCCAGGTAGTGTACTAGCTAGGGTCAACCCAAGCCCTGCAGGAATGAGCTTTTGTCAATTGGATCAGTTAGGAATAGTTTTGGCTGCAAGTAACAGAGGACCTGAGCAACAATGCATTAAGCAAATAGGGTCTTCTGTTTCTCACATGACAGGAGTGTGGAGTCAGGCAATTGGTGACATTGGTTTGGCAGATCAGTGGTGTTAGGGCTCTAAGTTGATATCTCTGTCACTTCCTTGGCCCTTCCCTCATGATTACAGAAAGGCTGCTACAGCTCCAGATATCACATTCTTGTTCAAGGCAGGAGGAGGCACTTTATTAGCACTTGGCATTCCTGTTGAATGCGGAGCCCTCAGCAATTTCATTTGAGTCTCTTTGGCCAGAACCCATTCACCTGGTCACCCAGCTGAAAGTGGAATGTAGCAGAGAAGGAGAGTGGAATGAACTTTGAATCAGCCAGTTGGAAATGTCTGGAAAATCGGCTGTAATTCAAATTCAGCAAAGTTAAAACTACCCTCAGGAATGTAAACTCCTGGAAGGGACCTTGGCTGCTTCATTCCTTCCTCTTGTGTGGCACATAATAGGTGTTGAATAAACATGTGTTGTATTCAGGACCAGGATGAGGGTGAGGCAAGGCAGACCCCAGGGGCACACTATTTAAGGAGGCACTCATTCCTGGGCTTGGGCAAGTGCAGAGTTGACAGTTACAGTGTCCTGAAATTGAGGGTCTCCTTAAACATTGCGCCCTAGACACCTACCTTACCTAACGAGAATCCTGACTCTGGTTGAATGAATAAAGCAAACTTTCACAAAGATGTATGAAGTAAACTCTTTAGAGCAGTGACATTTTTGAAAAAATATTCTTAAATCGTGCCATATCATAAACACCAAAATAAGGACTTAATTCACATCCCACAGATCAGCAGAAAGAATAAAAGACTATGATTTAGCAGAGACAGGCTCTGAGGAAACCTGCCTGTTGACAATGACTGAAACATGAATTTTAAACATCTTGAGAAAATGTATTTCAGTGCAGAGAAAATTTGGTAAGACACCAGACTTCAGTGACATCTTATTTCCACAGTACACGTATGTCATTAAAGTACAGATTAAATACTATCATACTTTAAATTGTACGTGGACATTGGCAATTCAAACAGAAACAAAATGTTTCATAGATTCATGTGTTGCAGAAATAATTTTAAAAATAACTTGTGGGAAAAGAGCAAAGGCTATGGAAGATAATTGGCACAGTAGCTTTGAGTTTAGGGTTCAGAAAAAACACCTTACATAACTTTATTAAAACAAAGAAAAAGACTACTGCCAGAAGAGGAAGAGATTAAGAGAAATCGCTCACCTCAACTGGAAGGAGTTTACGCGGAGGTTTAAAGTTTTGAAAACCCACAGAAGAAACTGCAGGAGAGAGAGAGGTCATGTCCAGGACCTGGGAGTGGCCGGCTTTGCCCCTCCCTGCTGTCTTCCATCCCCCCTGCAGTGAAATCCTTCCAGCTCTCCAAGGCTTGTTCTTGAAGCTTTTCCTTTCCTTCATCTCCGTTCACGGGCCTTCTTTGAATTCCCAAAGCAATTTATCAGCACCTGGCGTAGCTGCTGAACGCAGTGACTTAGGCAGAACTGGCTGTCAGCTCTGACTCGGCCCCTGCCATGGGGCCTATTCTCAGGCAAGTGACCTGTGTTCTCTGGGTCTCTGCTGACTTCCTGTAAGAGGGCGGCGAACGGAACCCACCACATGAGCTGATATGCTGATGCATCAAGCACGAGCCGGGGGCTTGGCCCCTGGCATGGTCCCAGTGTTATTACTACAACTTCCCTTCATGCCTCTGTCTATGCTGTGTTATGTTATAGTCTTACCTCTAGACTTGCCCACAGGGTCTTATTCCAGATTTCCGAAGGTGACTTGGTATCTCCTATAGCTTAGATTCTCAAACTTGGGTGTGCATTACAACCAACTGGAAATGTTAAAATGTAGATGCTCAGCGCTCACACCTAGAGGTGCTAATTGGCTGTATTTGGGGTAGAATATGGGCATCTTTATGATGGTCCCAGGTCTTTCTCTACAGCAGGGCTTCTGAATCTCAGTACTACGGCCATTTTTGAATGGACAATTCTGTGTTGTCAAGGGGTCTCTGAGCCTGTTTCACAGCATCTCTGGCCTCTACTCACTAGATGCAAATGGTATCTCTCATCCCTGTTGTGACAACCAAAGGTATCTCCAAACATTGTCAAATGTCCCTAGGGGAGCAAAATCATACCCATTTGGAACTACTGCTCTATAAAATCACCTGAAGAATTGGCAGAGTCCCCCGCGTAGCTAGAGATGCTAAGGGTCTGTTAGTTGAATTGAGCTCAGGTGAGTTCGATGAACTGTCACAATGTCAATGGTACTGACACACACCCATCATTATACCTTCACTGAGTTTTCTAGTACTCTACTGCAGAAACCACCTCTCTCGTCAAATCGCTGGAGTCTTTTATTTCGGTCTCAGGATGGGGGGCATACTAGCCACCTGCTAGACTACTCTGAACACTAGGATCTAATATTTATTCCAGAGGGGCACTTTCTATGGGGAAACTCCTTGAGGAACCACAGGTTTTTGCCACCTACTAGGTAGTAATAACTAGTTTACTGAATGGACAGGAGTCAGATGGCAGCAATTGCCTTTGAACGTGGTCTGTTGTACGTCTCTGCCCGTCCCTGGATGACATTTCAACTATTAAAAGGCCCACTGAGTCTACATCAAAACTTCAGCCTGACATCCAGCTCCCAAGTAGAGAGGCAAAGAGTCAAACCCACCTCGTGTCCTCCATCCCCCGGGGGGACGGGTCCCTGTGCTCAGCATCAAGCCTGGGCAGGAGCCATGGGAAAATGCTGACTTGGATGTCAGCTGGAGAGAAAGCAAATATGTTTCCTGCCTCCTGGGAATGAGCTTGAAGCCCCTACAAGTTTAATCAGGAGCTGCCTGCTCTTTACGGGGCCTTACCCTTTTCATCTCTTTAAATAGCAGAACGTTTTAAAGTCACGGAGAACTATTATAGCACTTCCAGGTCCCTTGCTATTGAAATGGCTAATGAAAGGGCACAGGTATTTAAATTACAGAAACGCCTAAAAACGTTCTTAAGGCAGAAATCATTACTTAGTCTGACTGTGGGAAAATGGGTTTAATGGCTTCGAGAGGTGGGAGAGGCCTTTGGAAAGACTGGACAGCTCTGCAGGTAGTTGCTGTTCTCAGAGGCTGGGCTTATGTCACCTCCTCAACAGGGCAGTTTCCTCACAATATGCGCTGTCCGCCTGTGTAGTCTCAGGGTCCAAGCAGTGAGGGCAAAGGAGGCTGTCCGGACAAAACCAGGTCCAACCATCGCGGTGCACGGTCCTGCCGGCCAGGCGAGCCTGCTCCCTTCGTCAGCCCTCGGCGACTCGCCCATCTCCCCTGCGGCCCCTACAACGTTTGCAGTGCCTTCCTGTCTACCTAGTTCTGTCCCTCCCCCTCTGCTTTTACACAGGCTAACTCTGCTCCAAAGTTGATTCGAACTCGCTAACCTGCTCCACTTCCCTCGTGCAAACCATCCTTTTCCCGAAAGAGGAAAACCAGGAGTGTAGTGTCAGGGAAACCAAAGAGGGAAGGGCTCTTCACAGGGTGGAGTGAGAAGGTTCCTTTGGATTTTGCACCAAGGGGCTGTGGAAACCTGGGTGCTTTCTCTTTATGGACGTCTGTGGGATGCCCTCCTCGGCTCTAAGATCCACCTCTGTGTCGTAAGCCGTTGGCTGCAGACTCAACGCAGCATTGAAAGAGAGAGAGAGGGAGGGAGAGAGAGAGCGATAGAGAGAGGCAGGGAGAGAGCGAGAGAGAAGAGAGGGAGGGAGGGAGCGAGAGCGAGAATATGCAGTTCAGCTTATTGCCACTAGGAGACACCAAAGACACCCCGATAAAGTGCAGCCTCGGGCTTGAGAATTTCCCTCTTCCCTAAGATTCCGTTTAAATCTTGTCCAGAATTCAGCAAGAGGACTCCCACAAATCCAGCTGAGAACCATGAAGACACAAACCTCCATGAATTTTTAGCTCTCCATGTCTCGTCCCACAATGATTCTCGAAATCCAGGCAGACAGAGAGCTTTGCCAACGGCAGGCAGCTGTGCACCAGGGCAGCGGGACGAAGGAAACTTAGCTGGCTCCAGGGAGAGGAGATCTGCGTGACCGCTGCCACAAAGCCTCCTTTGGCTTTGCTGCTGGCGCCTCCACTCAGCCTGTGCCCCAAATCTCCAGGCCTCTGCATTTTGTTGCTCTGCGACTGTCCCTTCCCATTAGCCACTGGGGGTGGGGATGGGGAGCAGCAAAAGCTCCGGATGCCACCCCGCGACCCCTCCCTCTCAGACTGCACGCTCAGTTACTCTCCATCTCGGATCACTTTATCTTCTCTGTCCACGCTGCCAATACCTCCTTCCAGGCCTGACCTCTCATCTGATTGTCACCAGCATGGCCTCTCATCTCCTACTGGTCAGCTTGTCCCACCTTCGTATCCACTCTCCACACCGCAACCAGAGGGGTCTTCTACGCAAACTGTTACTCCCTCATTTGAAACGCTTTGCAGTCTCCTTCAGTACAGAATCCAGGCTTCGCACTGTGGAGGGATCTGGTGCCTGCTTACCTGCCTGGTTTCATCTTTCTCCAAATTTTCCCTTTCCATATTCCCTCCCAATCTCCACAACTCTTTATCTTACTCCCTACACACACTCCTATTCTTCAATGTTACTAAAATACTTGCATTTCTCTAATTATACTATCTTCTGTTTTACTCTGGCCTTAGCGCTTGGGAAACATTCAATGCCCTTCCTTCTTCGGTCCCCATGACCCCAGTCTGAAGAACTACCACCTTCTTTTAGGATTGAGGCTTAGACATCACCTCCTCTGAGAAGTCTTCTGAAAAGGGTGGCCGCCCTCTTCTGATTTGTTGCAGCTCAGTAGTGGGGTTGCTGCCTCCCGCCCCCTAGCCGTAAGCCCTGTCTGTCTTGTTCCCTCTTTTCCCCACTCCTAGCCCTACACTTACTAAGCCCGTAGCAGACATTGTTGAAGGAATGGACCCAACGCGCGTCTGGCCGTGGGAAACGCGCTGACGCGATGCCAACACAAGGTGGCGCTGCGGCCACGTGCATCGGGAGTGCAGACTTTTCCCAGACCTGCGCCGGCCTGGCTGGATGGGCTCCGCTGTCACCACGCTGGCTCTTCGGTGCTCAGAGAGGGTCTTCTGGGGTAGGGATGCGTCTTGCAGTGCTGTGATGTCGGTGACACATGTTTGGGGACAGACTCTTGCTCTGGTCCCTACGCCCTGGGGCAGACCTCAGGAGCTCTGAGCACCACCCTTCTTCAGCAAGACCCTCCCAACGATGCCTTCTTCAAAAGCCCCCAGTGCTTAGCAAACTTTGTGTTTCCTGCCCTGCCTAACTACTGGACTTTGGTGCTTAAATTTAAGATTCTAAGTTGTTTCTCAGAGTAATCCCCCGCTCCAGCAGCAGTACCTCGAAAATAGCACACAATAAATATTAGCTATTGGTTGATGAACTGGATCATTAAATGATTAAAATGCGTCATTAATATGAGCATTTCAAGTATCATGGAAGGCTGGCAGGAACTATTGTAAATTTTTTTCTGAATATAGCAAATTAGATTCCAGAGGTACCGGCTCACATTGTTGCTGTGTAGGGTCGGCACAGGAGGTAGGACAAGATGTTTTCCCCCCGACTCTACCCTTTCTCTCATGAGTGGGCGTATCAAATTGTGCTTGGAAATTCTCTTGTATTATTTCACAAAGATGGTGGGGTAGAAAGAGCCCCGCTTGGGAGTCAGAAGCCCTGTGTTTGGGTGTCGGCCCAGACTTTGAGCAGGTGCTTTATCAACCCTAGCCTTAGTTCCCACATCAGCCAAAGGAGGAAGTGACGCTGGATGACCTTTCAAGGTCGTACAGTCCTAACTGTGCATAGTCACTGTGAGCCACACTGACCGCAGGGCCTGAGCAAGTTGCCTGATTTCTCTGTGCTCCAATTTCTTTATCTGTGAAAGGGGAACCATAGTCAGAACTAGCTCAGAGGATTTGCTTTTTTTTTTTAAATCAAGGTGAAGTTCATATAAAATTAGCCATTTAAAAATGTATAGTACACTCACAATGTTGTGCCACCACCACCTATATTGAGTTTCAAAACGTTTTCATCACCCCATAAGGAAAGTTCGTACTCATGAAGCAGTCGCTCTCCATTGCCCCCTCCCATTAGGCCTCGGCAGCAACTAATCAGTCTTCCATCTCTACGAATTTGCCTATTTTGGACATTTCATATAAATGGATCATACAATATATGACAATTTGTGTCTTGCTTCTTTCACTTAGCATAATGTTTTTGAGGTTCACCCATGTTGTAGCATGTATCAGTACTTCATCCATTTTTAGGGTCGAGTAATATTCCGTTGTATGGATACACCACTTTCTGTTCATCCATTCATCCACAAATGGACATTTGGGCTGTTTCCACCCCTTGGCTATTGAGAACAGTGCTGCTGTGAACGTGGGTGTATGTGCATTTGTTTCAGTCCTTGTTTTCAACCCAGCTCCTACAGTTTTTGTGAGGACTTGCTACATGCCTGCCACATAGTCGCGGCACAATCAGTGTTAGCAAATGAGGTTTTTAATATCATCATGAAGGGTGCAGAGGGCCCCACAGGGGTTGTTTCTCTTGTTGTCTCTCTCATATCCGGGAGCCTACTACTCTCCCCACTACTGGTTTTTAGTCTACGTCTCTGTCCATTCCCCACCTGCTGCCATGGCTGGTGTGGAAAACCAGAGCAGGTAGAGTAGGATGGAAAAGGCAGGGGAGAAGGAGTGGAAATGGGGAGGGGGAAGTGAGCGGCTGGGCACAACCCCTGCGCAATAGCACTGAGTGAGGGGAAGGGACAGGAAAGATGACTTCCCAGGAAGGAGCAGACCCTGAAGTGCTGCCAGCTCCCGCTCCCGTGCTGGGAGGGGTGGGGTGGGGCCGGGGCTGGTGCCACTAGCAGAATATGATCAGGGCCAGGGAGTGCCTCAGGCCAGGACAAGCGAGGGAGCCGGAAATGGCTAGATGGTGAATTGGTGGTCTTGGACATGAACACAGGATTCTGGTTGAGGCTGAGGGATTCTGCCGGAGTGGAGTTAGGGCTGGGCCTAGGGCAAGCTCTGGGAATTATCAGCTTGAGATCAGGTGACAAAGTAGTAACGGGCAAATGCGGGTTGTAAGACAGCTAACGCTGCCAGGAAGGCAAATAATCTGGGCCACAGGTGTGCTTGTTGGATGAGAATGTGGAAAGTGCCTCCGCACCTGCCTGACAGGAGTGGTGAGGCAGGTCTCTAAGAGCCGTGTGTACGGCCATCTGGGATTCCGAGAAACCTCTGCTTTGGGTGCTGGAGGATGCGAGGAAGGCTCCATATAGCTTTAGGCAGAGCGGTTTCTTCAGCTGGGACAGAAAAGCCGAAGGCCTCCTTCCTTGAGTAACTCTCTGAGAAGAATCCCATTTTCATCCATATGGTGGGAATCAGGATGAAGAGCAGGGAGGGGACCCATAAGTTGGCTCTTGGAGGTGCTGTCAGAAATGAGGCAGTTAAGCAAGTGCATCCCTGAATTATCTTTTCTGGTCTCAATCTTCGGTCTGAGACCCTGCCTCTCTAAAGTTAAATGATGAGAACTTTGTAGGGGAGACCTTATGGCTTATACTGGAGGGGAACCGCCTTAGAGGACACCAATGTGAGGGTTGTCCTTTAGGATGAAAAGAATCTCATCCTAATGTGGCCCTCAGGGGAAGTGCCAGCATTCGGCCAGTGGGGGAGCCCTTGAGTCAAGGGCAGAACCATTCTAACACCATTTTTTCTGCAACTTGTGTACTGTTCTTTGCATATCCAGCAAGTTTTCTTGCTCCTTCCAATCACAGCTCACACTAAGAAAATAGTTTTTAGAATCCCCCATTTACTGAGTCAGTGGGTTCATATGAAGATTAGTGGTTTTTTGGAGCAAGGATGGAACTTAAAGATCATCTAATCCAATTCCTTCATTTAACAGAGGAAGAGGACTCGGAGGTCCCGAGAGACCTTGCCAGGAGTGGGTTGATGAGTCAGGACTGGAACCCTGGTCTCCAGGCTCCCCATCCAGTGCTCTTTCCACTACTGTGCAGGTTCTCAGAACCGACGTCCAGCTGCAGGAGTTTCACGTGACTCACGGACCTCTCAGGAGGTGGTGCTTTCCCACACCCACCCTCTCTCTTCTTCCTTTTTCTTTCCTCCCAAAAGCCCCAGTACCTAGTTGTATATCCTAGTTGTGTGTCCTTCTAGTTCTTCTATGTGGGACGCCACGTCAGCATGGCTTGATGAGTGGTGTGTAGGTCGGTCCTAGGATCTGAACCTGTGAACCTGGGCCGCTGACGCAGAGTGTGCAAACTTAACCACTACACCACTGGGCCGGCCCCTCTCCTATTTCTGATTATATAAAACACAAACACCAAACTGTAGAAAAAAGATAAATCTATTTGTCAGGAGAACAAATAGTGTCTCTTTATCCTTTTTTTTCTGTCCTGAGAACCTAGTTAGGTGTTCCTGGACACTAACCAGTTAAGGAAAGCATACTAGTTACTGGTAGGAATTGTTAAAGCCCATTTGAGAATCTCAGACAACACAGGAGCAACAAAAATTAGTGTTTACACCAAAGAGGAGAATATTAAGTGGGAAGTCAAAGGGGATATGGAGAATTTTCAATAAAAGAATAAAGCATATAAGATTGGCTCAAAAAGAGTTTAGAGAAATGAGATATTTTTTTATGGCCAGAGGAGGGCTTCAGAGAGATGAGAGCATATCAGAGGATATTTGTATTTAAACTATGATAAATACACTAGAGGATAGTGTATTTACACTATGGTCCAGGCTGGAGAAATCAGACAGCTTCAGCACTAGGTAAGTAAGTAATACATATGCCAGGCACACAGTTGGTGTAGCTGAAAGTTAGAAATTCCGGGAGGTTTGAGACTGTTCTCGGGAAGTGGATGAGAAAGCTGGCTGTAAATTTCCTCGCAGAGAGGCTGCTGTCGCCCTGCCCAGCCAGAGGCAGGCAAGAAGGCCTGAGCTCTGCTAATGTGCTGTGGATTCCCCTCTCAGATGGCGGGGACGGCACGCCACGACCGAGAGATGGCGATCCAGGCCAAGAAAAAGCTCACCACGGCCACCGACCCCATTGAAAGACTCCGACTGCAGTGCCTGGCCAGGGGCTCCGCAGGCATCAAAGGACTTGGCAGGTATGACTCGGGCCATGGGGTGGCAGGGAGATGGAGGAGAAAGGCAGGACATGGCCTGTTGAGGCTAACACTAGCTGCGTGACCTTGAGCAAGTCACTTCCTCCTGGGGTCTAATTTCCTTGTTTGTAAAATGAAGAGTTAGGGAGAATTGATCTCTGAGGTCCCTTATAACAATTTTCGGTTCTTAGTCCCAGATTCAGCAAGGCCCATGTCTGCTACAAGAGACTGCAGCTACTGGAACCCCTTGAAATAAAGCGAGAAGCATACCCAGGGACTAGAGACACCTAGCAGGCCAAGGAGAGACACTCCCTAAAGCTGTGACAGTAGAGGTCAGGTTGGGAGAGGGAGGAAGGAATAGTGATTTAGATGTGACTGCAAAATTTGGAGTGTTGCTCTCAGACAGTCATGTCTTGCTCACCTCCAGGGGCCCTGGGATTGCCTGTGGCATAATTCACAGCTCACTGCCAATTGGGTTATCCCAAACTCTGTAGGTCCTGTACCCCGGCCCTTTGATAGGGTGAGTAGTCCTCAGGACTGAGAAACCCAAGGGAAAGGAGATTGTAAGCCTCCTGAGGGCAGGTCCTGTGCATCATCTCTTTTCAACAGACCACGTTGAGTGCCTGCCATGGGTTCATGGGTAAACAAAGCTTCTCCAGGCCCCATGGAGGACTTAGACTAAAGAGGTTGAGAGTCACTGAAACAGGATTCTCTGTGGTGTGAGAAGGTGTATTTTACAGAAGTACAGGGTGGCTTCTGAACTTCTACAGAAGTTCCCTCCTACGGCAGGGAAATCCAACCTCACATCCAGATGCTGGGGAAGGCCTCACTTCCAGCAAGGTACTCAGCATTGAGAATGTCCATTTCAATAGTCCCAAGTCTCAGACTAAGCCCAGTTCTGTCAGAAGCCCAGAGTGTGGGCATATGGACCCTGGTGGCCAGGCTGTCATAGTCCAACTGGAAGACCAGTCCACTTCCCCTCAATACTGTATCCTCCAACCTCCACCTCTTCATCATGCGTCCACAGCATTGTCCTCTGCAGACCCCTCAGCACCACCACCCTCTCATCCACTCTCTGGTCCATTCCATTGAATTCCCCTGCCACCTATGCCATTTCCAACTCGCACCCCCTACCAGCCCTTCCACTGTGAGCCAGTCTATTGTGAACAGTCACTGTCTCGTTGGGGCCTTTTGCTTGAATGTGCCCTTGCCTCCTCCCCTTTGCTGGTCTTGACCGTCCCTAAATCTCTCCCCTCCAGTGGAAGCTGTCTCTTCCCTTCTGCCCCTGCCTTGGGGTCAATCGAAGATTCAACACACTCCTTCAGTCTAACCCCTGATCTCAGTTTGTATCCCCCTCCTTTGCTCCTTACTCCTTCTCTGTAAATCCTCTCTTTGAAGGACACCCCATACTGTTAGGCTCCACCACCTGCCAACTTTCAGGACACTCAACCTTCTGTGAAGTGCTGGCCCCTGGAACAATCCTTCCCACACTGTCTTGAGTCTTTATCCTGGTCAAGATCAGGGTGGCTCTATCAGTACTCTGGCCCCTTCACTTTTGAAACCAACTTCTACTGGTTTTCAACAATGTGTGTTCTTTCTCAGTTGTTTCTGTTTGCTTCATAAATGTAGATCTCTCCCAAGATTCTTATGCCAGTACCTTTTAACTTCACTAAACGTCTTACCCACTCACTCCTGACTTACTTCGCTCTTCTTTATTCTGGCTTCATTTGGCCTTCTGCCACATTCTTGGCATCAAACCCTCTCCTAAGCTCCTAACTTGTTTCACAATTTGTATCTTGTCTTTATGAGGGAGAACACTAGATAACTAGCAAACTAACCAGCTACCCAGTGGACATCTCTATGTACAGCCGTTTACCACTTAACAATGGGCATACATTCTAAGAAATGCGTCATTAGGTAATTTTATTGTTGTGTGAATGTCATAGAGTGTACTTACGTAAACCTAGATGGGGTAGCCTACTATACATCTAGGCTATATGGTATTAATCTTATGGGACCATCATCGTGTATGTGGTCCATCGATGACTGAAGCATCCTTATGCGGCACATAACTGTAGTTGTCTTATTGTCCAAAACAAAACTATCATTCCCTCTTGCAGACATGAGCTTCTACTGCAGCCGCTACCTTCAATGGTATCACCACTCTTACAGTTCCTTAGGTTGGAAATTTTATAGACCTAACACATATAATTCTCTACTTCTACAATATCTTGCAGTCTCTTTTCTTTTTTTCATCTCGGTTGCTCAAGTGTGGAGAGTCACCATCTTTCTCTTGGATTCTTAATATGGTATTCTCACTGGTTTCTTTGCTTCCAAGCTTTTGGTTCTTCAGTCCATTCAACCTGCTATTGCTAGAGTTGCCTTAAAATTTTATTGTACTGGTGTCACTTCTCATGAAGACCATTCAATGACTTTCCTTAATAAAATTCAAACTCTTAAGCATTTAAGGAGATTCAGAATTCTTCAGATTCTGCCACTACCCAACTTTCCATCTTAATTCCATTATTTTTTCCTTTATAACAGTCCTCTAGCTACCTCAGATGCCCCAAGAATACCATAAAAATTTCTGTCAGTCTGAAATGCATTGCTTCTCCCTTCACTTAAAACTATTGATCATCCTTCTGGTTCTCTTTTTCTCCCTCAATAAGTTTCCTTCTTTCATTTTTTTTTTTTTAACTTGGGCAGCACAGTTGGGCTGGCAGGTTGCCTGGGCTGGGCAATACGCTCAGGGCCATGCTCTGTGTCACAGCCCAGCCTGGAGAACACACAGGACACCAGGCCCCAGATTCCTGCTGTGGTCCTGCCCCTCGATCTGCTGCCGTTTTCCCCTAGTTCTCAGCCTGTTCTAGGGCGGTTGGGCCTTCCCTGTCTCCTCTCTGGGCTAGCACATCCTCTAGACACACAGACTCAACCTGTGCCTGACCCTGAGTGTGCACTGCACCCCACCCCCGCCACTGACACATCCCACCAGGACCCTGGCTCCCAGAGCCTGCTGAGGCAAGAAGCTCAGATGGCTCCAGGTTCAAATCATCCCCTTCCACTCTGGAAGGGTGGCAGCTGTGCTCTGAGCCTCAGTATCCTTATCTGTAGAATGGGAAAATAACCCCACCATTAAGGGGTGGCTGTGGAGTGAGGGAGTTAGGAGGAAGGCCAGCCCGGGCCCTTATTCATGGGGTGACAGTAACTCCCGTCCCTGTACCACCTTGTTTTTCCATTATTACAAGAAATTTATTTATTTATTTATATTTGTTTTTTTCTGTTTACCTTTTGACCCCCTTCAAGAAACCTCAATAAGTTTCGTAAGGGCAGAGACTGAGTCTCATTCATCTTTGCATTTCTCCTCATATGGCTTAATGCAGTATCTGGCACATTGTAGGTACCTAACCAATTGTGAATTTTATTGAATAACACACAGTGGTATTTTTTGTTTGTTTGTTTTGTTTTTGTTTTTTCCCATGTTGTTGGATATTTACTAGGATGGGAGAGAATAAAGCAATGGGCTGGTTGCCCTAGGAAAATGGACTGATGAAATTATAGGAATTTTCTTGGCTAAGTTTGCCAAAGTTTCCCCATGGTGGTTTAATAATACATGTGATGAACTGAATATTTGTGGCCCCCCCCCCCCCAGATTAATTGGTTGAAATCCTAACCCCCAGTGTGGTGGTGTGAGAAGGTGAGGCATTTGAGAAGTAATAGGTCATAAGGATGGAGCCCTCATGAATGAGATTCATGACCTTGTAAAAGGGACCCCAGAGGGCTCTCTAATCCTCTTTCCACCACGTGAGAACGCACTGAGAAGTCAACAGTCTGCAACTTGGAAAAGGGCCCTCACCAAACCCTGAATCTACTGGTGCCTTCGTCTTGGATTTCCCAGCCTCCAGAACTGTGAGAAAGAAGTGTTTGTTGTTTAAGCCAGCATGAACTGACTAAGACAATACATTGCTTATTCCAAATTTACTTATGTTTTACGAGGAAACTGATCAGTTCACTTCCTGTAGCACTTCTCTTTGGTCATTAATTAATTTATTCATTAATTCATCCAGCCAATGAATATTGATAGAGCGACTACTTCATAGTAAACAAAACAGTCAGGATCTCTGGCCTCCTGGAGCCTGTGTTCTAGCCTGTGTGATCTCCTTAATCAAAGTCTTGTTTTTTAACTGAAATGTGAGATACAAAGGGGTAAGAATCTGTCATTTTTACATGTAACTAACATGGAGAAAAATATGAGTTTTGACTTGATATTTATACATTGTTTTAGCATTAATAAGGGACTTAAGATCAACCAACTAGTCTCTTATGGGAAAATGAGACCCAGAGAAGTTGCAGGATGTGCCCAAGTCACGTTTTAGTAGCAGAACTGGGACTCAAACCCAGGTTTTCTGAATCCCAGTTAAGAACTCTATTTACGTGTTAGACTGACAGCAAAATAGAAACCTCTCAAGGCTGTACTGAGGGCAGTGATAGATGGTGGAGGGCGAGAGACTATGTGGCAAAGACGGGGGTCACAATGGGATGTGATGAGATCAATGAAGGACCTTGAGAGTTACCATTTGACACAATTAGAAAATATATTATTTCTTTTCTAGAAAAGGAGATGGGTCCCCCATGTTTGGAGGCAATCAGGCAAAGCTGGAAATAAAGAGGCATGTTCCCATATGGAGGCTTCCTATACCTAGGATGGTGTCTGTACATTTTGGGTAGTCAGTGAATGTATGTTGAACAAATGAAAAAAAAATTTACATTTTATGCTAAATTATGGAGACCTTATCAAGAAAAATAGAATACAATATGGTTTTCAAAGCATCTATGTGCAGTTTCTGCTTTCCTTTAATTGGGAGATGGGAAGATTTGGGATCTACTAGCAAAGACAGGGGCTTGAAAAATGTTACATGCATTAATTTTTTAAAGAGACTTTACTTTTTAGAATAGCTTCAGATTTATAGGAAAATTGAGAGGATAGTACAGAGAGTTCCCATATGCCCCCTCATCACTTTTCCCTGTTATTTACATTCTTCTTAATATGGTACCTTTGCTACAATTAATGGATGAATGTCAATGCATTATTATTAACCAACATCCATAGTTTATTGAAATTTCCTTAGTTTTTACCTAATGTCCCTTCCTGTTGCAAGATCACATCCAGGATGCTGCATTATATTTACTTGGCGGTTAGGATCCTCTTGGCTGCAATAGTTTCTCAGAATTTCCTGGTTTTTGATGACCCTGAGAGGTCAAGTATTTTGTAGGATGTCTGTCTGTTGGAATTTGTCTGATGTTTTTCTCATGATTAGACTAGGGTTATGGGTTTTGGGGACCACAGAAGTAAAGTGCCATTTTCCTCACATCATAACAAGGATGTGTACTGTCAACAGGTTTATCACTATTGATCTTGACCTTGATCAACTGACTGTGATGGTGTTTGTCTGGCTTCTCCAATGTAAAGTCAGTCTTTTTTCCCGCTTTCCATATCGTCGTACTCTTTGGAAGGAAGACTTTCTGCAGAGCCATACTTAGGGAGTGGGGAGTATGCTTTTCCTCTCTGAGGGCAAAGGATGTGCATAACTTATTTGGAATTCTTCTGATAGAGAAATACATCTCTTCTTCCACATTTATTTAAACCAATATGGTTTCATGGATATTTGTGTTTACTTTGGGCTATAATCCAATGCTACTTTGTTTTTACTGCTCACATTGTTCCAGCTTTGGCCTTAGGAACTCTTTCAGTGACCCCTGTGTCCCTTTGACATATCCCTATTCCCATCAATGTAGTCTTTTTTGGGGGGCACTTTCTTACTTTCTGGTACAAGATACTCTTGACTATTTCCTGCCCCAATCTTAGAATCAGCCATTTCTCCAAGAAGCCCGATTCCTTTTATAAAATTTTATTTATTTATTTATTTAGAGGTAATGTTGGTTTATAACATTATATAAATTTGGGAGGTACTTCATTATATTATGACTTTTGTATGGAGTACATCGTGTTCACCACCAAAAGTCTAGTTGCCATCTGTGACCATACACATGTGCCCGTTTACCCCTTTTGCCCTCCCACCACTCCCCTTCCCCTCTGGTAACCACCAATTTGTTCTCTGTATCTATGTGTTTGTTTTTTTATCTTTCACAAATGAGTGAAATCATACAGTATTTGTCTTTCTCCATGTAACTAATTTCGCCTAGCATAATACTCTCAAGGTCCATATATGTTGTTGCAAATGGCAACACTTCATCTCTTTTCGTGGCTGAGTAGTATTCCATTGTATATGTATACCACCTCTTCTATATCCATTCATCTGTGAGTGCACTTAGGTTGTTTCCAAGTCTTGGCTATTGTGACTAATAATGCGATGAACATAGGGGTGTACATATCTTTTTGAATTAGTGTTTTTGTGTTTTTTGGTTTAATACCCAGAAGTGGTATAGCTGGATTGTATAGTAGTTCTATTTCTAATTTTTTGAGGAATCTCCATACTGTTTTCCATAGTGGCAGCACCAGTTTGCATTCCCATCAGCAGTGTACAGGGTTTCCCTTTTCTCCACATCCTCTCTAATACTTGTCATTTCTTGACTTTTAATAATGGCCATTCTGACAGGTGTGAGGTGATATCTCATTGTGGTTTTGATTTGCATTTCCTTAATAATTAGTGATGTTGACACTAATGATGTTGACATCTTTTCATGTGCCCATTGGCCATGTATATCTCTTCTTTGGAAAAATGTCTGTTCAGATCCTCTGCCCTTTTTTTTTTTAAAGATTGACCCTGAGATAACATCTGTTGCCAATCTTCCTCCTTTTGTTTTTTTTTTTCCTTCTCCCCAAAACCCCCCAGTGCACAGTTGCATATTATAGGTATAGATCCTTCTAGTTGAGCTGTGTGGCCACTGCCCCAGCACGGCTTGATGAATGGTACTAGGTCCATGTGCAGGATCCAAACCAGTGAAACCCTGAGCTGCCAAAGCGGAGCGTGTGAACATAACCAATTGGCCATGGGGCTGGCCCCTCTGCCCGTTTTTTAATTGTTTGTTGTTGTTGTTGTTGAGTTTTACGTGTTCTTTATATATTTTGGATGTTAATTCCTTACTGGATATGTGATTTGCAAATATCTTCTCCCAATTGGTAGGTTGTTTTGTCATTTTGTTGATGGTTTCCTTTGCTGTGCAGAAGCTTTTCAGTTGGAGGTAGTCCCATTTGTTTACTTTTTCTTTTGTTTCCCTTGCCTGAGGAAACACACTCAAAAAGATACTGCTAAGATCAATGTCAAGCAGTGTACTGCCTACGTTTTCTTCTTGGAGTTTTATGGTTTCAGGTCTTATGTTCAAGTCTTTAACTACCTTTGAGTTAATTTTTGTGTATGGCGTAAGGTAAGGGTCTACTTTCATTCTTTTGCGAGTGGCTGTCCAGTTTTCCCAACACCATTTATTGAAGAGACTTTCTTTCCTCCATTGTATGTTCTTGGCTCTTTTGTCAAAAATGAGCTGCCCATAAATATGTGGGTTTTTTTCTGTAAGCCCAGTTTCTTTTATTGGAGAATTGTATTAGAAACTAAAATCTAGGCTCTCGGTTCGCTTGTTGTTACTCAGATGTTACTTTTAGGTCTTCTTAGCTGACGGAACAAGGAAGTATATGTGTGTATATTAACCTGTGTATATATACATATCTATAAATATTTTCTATATTAAGCTAAATGTGAATTTATAATATCAACTATAATTGATATAATTGTTCAATATAATTGATATAATTGTTCAATTCCAATATACATGTATAGCAATATCAGAATTGCTGACTCATCTCTCTGTGGGAAATATCTTTATTAACTAGAGTTCAGTGCTTGTGTGCAGTTTCTTTTGCCTTTAATCTTACAGACTCTGCTTATTTCCAAAGTTACGTAAGTCAGTACCTTCACATTTCCCCTTCCCTTCTGTGAGGTTGTTTTAAATTTTTATAATACAGGTAGACTCTCTTGTCACAGTCTGCATTCCTTCCTGGGGTCCCCTGACCTCCTAACTAGTTTTTTAAAAAATTTATATATGTTAAGCTTCACTCTTCGTACTCTAAATTTCCATGGGCTTTAGCAAATGCATAATGTCGTGTAGCCATCATGATAGCATTGCGCAGAACAGTTTCATTGTCCTAAGAATCCCCTGTGCTTCACCTGTTCTCCCTTCCCTTCCCCTCGTCTTTTTATTGTCTCTATAGAGTTGCCTTTTGGGGAATGTTATATACTGAGAATCATACAGTTCATGTATGGTGTTTTTTTTTTTTGAGGAAGATTAGCCCTGAGGTAACTACTGCCAATCTTCCTCTTTTTGCTGAGGAAGCCTGGCCCTGAGCTAACATCCGTGCCCATCTTCCTCTACTTTATATGTGGGACACCTGCCACAGCATGGCTTGACAAGCGGTGCCATGTCCGCACCCGGGATCTGAACTGGCGAACCCCGGGCCGCTGAGAAGCAGAACTCGCGCGCTTAACCGCTGCACCACCGGGCCAACCCCTCGGTTGTTTTCTTTTAAAGGTTTGTTTTCTTTTACAAGAAGCTGGGAAGGGGCCCTCCAATTTTGGAAGGAGAGTACAGGGAAGAATCTAAGACTTCTATATTTTACTTTGAAAAACTTTGAGAGTGGTTTTCTTTTTTTAATTCTTTATGCTAATACCTTGTTCTTTGTGGGTTTTTTTTTCTTTTCTCGTGTGTGTGTATTTTCTTCAGAGTGTTTCGAATTATGGATGACAATAACAACCGAACCCTTGATTTTAAAGAATTTGTGAAAGGGTTGAACGATTATGCTGTGGTCATGGAAAAGGAAGAGGCAGAAGAGCTTTTCCGGAGGTTTGATAAGGATGGAAATGGAACAATAGACTTCAACGAATTTCTTCTCACATTAAGAGTAAGTGGCCCCATGAATCAGTGTATATGCCGTGTTTGGCTTTCACATGGTTTTGGTTGGCTATTTTGAGGTTTCGTTTTCAGAAGTTGTTAGTACACTGTGGAGGTGATGGGCAGGAGATTGAGAACAGGTTTAGAGACGTTTTAGAGCAATCATAATTCATATCGTTTAGCAGCACACAAACAATTTCATATCACTGAGAGGAATAAGATATTTCATCACGTATGGTACCAAAAGAGCTCATTTGCTCATGCACATCTGTGTATGTGTTTTTTCTATTTGTCTAGCCTCCAATGTCCAGAGCCAGAAAAGAGGTAATTATGCAAGCTTTTAGGAAGTTAGACAAAACTGGAGATGGCGTCATAACAATTGAAGACCTTCGTGAGGTGTACAATGCAAAACACCATCCAAAGTACCAAAATGGAGAATGGACGGAGGAACAAGTATTCAGGAAATTTCTGGATAATTTTGATTCTCCCTATGACAAAGATGGATTGGTAAGTAAAAGAGCTTAATATATGCGACATTTCTTCTATCCAATTTGTAATTGTAAATGGGTTCAAGGCCTTAAAAAGTACTTCTACCATATTTGTTATAAACAGAGAAGAGAAGAGAAGAGAAGTAAAATATTTCCTTAGGGACCATCTGGAAAGTTGAGAACTAATGTAGTAAAAAAGTGTTTGTGTGCCCACATATGTTGGTAGGAGATCCACATCAGGCTCAATACCCATCATTTAGAGGATGCAGTATTTTGATTAAACATTCCATTTCACAGTTGCCATATTTACCATACATGGCTAGCTACATTCCAGAGAACTAGACTATAGTAAAACACATTTAACTTCAAAATGAGACCATAATTCAATTTTTTGGAATGTGGTTCACAAGGCATTTCAGAATATTGCAGTGTCTTTTAGAGACATCGTTATACACATCATTTCTCATAACACTTTGCTATGTGGAAATGCCATTTAAGGGAAGCTTTCAGTAAAGGGAATACCAGAGAACAGAATTTACTCTGATTTAATCTTTAGTAGACTTTGAGGTTAACTTGCATTGCTAAACTACAGTGAACTTAAAAACAAAAGCAGCCGTTCCATCTCCATTAACTGTCATCTTTAAGTTACAAATGTATAGCTCGGTAGGATAAGGAATTACATCTCCATTACTGTTTCCAGGCTGAGATGAAATTGTCCTCTGTCTTTTACCAAACAGCTGTAAATGGAAGTTTTAACCCAGGATTGGTTCTGATCTCAGATGTCCTGAAGGCTGTGGTGATGGGGAAGGGAATTCTCTCCTTGATTGACAGTCGGCAGCAGCAGACCCTGAGGAAGGTTGTCCTAACCCCTTTGTCACACAGGAAGGATTAGTGGGACAGTGGGTGGGAAGAAGAGATGGTGGTGACAGGAAAAGAAATAAGCCTTCTCTTTCCAAAGGGAATTCCCGCCAGCCTTTTCCATGAGACTTCAAGGTGAGTCCTGTTAGCAATGGTGAAGAGGATAGGAAGGGGACCTTTCTTTCCTTTCTGCTGACATCTTCCTGCCAGGGACAGAGATATACCCTCCATTTTAGACTGAAGGGATTGCAGAGGTGGATAAAAAAAGGTCTAGATTCTGTAGGGCAGCCAAATGCTTAGGGACAGAAATAACGAAACCGTATGTTTTCTTCCAATATTGCTGGCCTTTGATCTCTGAGATGGCAGTGGAAAAATAGTCAACTGCCGTTTCCCCAAATTAGCCCAACTCTTCATGGGATCCCAGGGTGTGTTTGCCTCCTTTCTGCAGGTGGTTCCTCCTCGTCACCAGGGGAAACCTCAGCTGTCCTTTTCTCTAACCCGAGTCAAGGGAGCCAGTAGCTGTGATTCAGCTGGTTTAAAGTTCCCACCCCGTCCTCTTTCGCATTCATCTTCACAAGCCACATTAACTTCTCAAATACTCATAAATGTTAGGGTTTTTAGCAGTTACAACATCTGATGTCACCTTAATACCATGGACCATGTATTAATACCCAACTCTGACTGTGCATGAGCACCATCTAAGGTATAGGCTAATAATGCAGACGGCTGGCTGCACCACAGAACTACAGAATCCATTTTTTTTTTTTGGTGGAACTCAAGGATTTACAGTTTTAATAAGTGCCCCAGATGACTCTAAATCACGTTCATATTTGAGATTCTTGACTCTGATCGATTAAGAAGTGCCCATTTTTGATTACTAAACATAATATGTACATGAACTTCCGTTAGCTTCATTATGGATCTGGGCAACATTAGTTGAGCACTTACTGTGTACTCGGCATTGTGCTAAGACCTTCACAAGGATAACTCATTTAACAGACACAATGAAAATGTTTCCAAAAAGTGATATGTGATTCAAACTTTTGTATGCTAAATCATATTTTAAATGCACAAGAAACGGTTGATGTAAGGAAACTCCATGGTAAATTCAATTATAAAGAGAATCTTAACCCCTAACTTATCTTATCCAAATTGAGCCGTTTTGCACAATTAGATTTCTTATGGTGAAGCATAGCTACACTTGAAGCCAATGTGCTCATTTATGGCTAAAAAATATAGTTGATATCCAAGTAAGAAGAATTTAGAATGCTGTCAGAAAGTTAGAATGCTCCCTAGCCAAGGACTATGCTCAAATCTGGGATCTTCAAGAATCCAGGCTAAGCTCTCAAGTAGTCATACAGGTTACTGGGGTTTGCAGCTGTCATGGAATTTATCATAGGTCTTGTCCCCACAATCTGCTCTCCCGTCAGCCTATGTGCCAGAAGCCCGTTGGATGGAGGTAGGAAAGCAACCAAGTCATGTGTGAAGCAGACTTTCCTCACTTGATCCTATCCCTAAACCCGACCCTAATGGGGTGAGACTTTCACTTCCTATGTTTTTAATATCTAGGTTTTGAGGTTTTCGTGTGTATATATTATTTTATAGTTACAAATATTTTTTAAAAATCTCTTAGAACTAGGTTAACCTTTGAGAGGATATGAGTCATGTTGCCTCATCTATCCCATATAGAAATTTTTAAATAATTCAAAATATTTTAAGTATATTACTAAGTGTATATAGATAACCTAAACTTATTTTTTGATTTTCTAGTCAGTCTGGAGCTGAGAAAAAGGGACTGTACTCTGTCTCGTGACTCAGACATTTCCATCGACCCTAGCCAGGACCTTCTCCAGGATGTAATATATACCCTGTCAACTAAGGGTGGTCTAGCCAAGAGCCCTGCCCAAAGAAGAGGTGTCCATTCTCTCATTTTTTCTAATGTCAAACAAAATAATTAAGTAGCAATAATTAGTACTGATAGTAATTTACTATGATGAGGGCAAACTTATGGGGGAAGTCATAGAATTTGTACTTCAGGCCATTCCCAGTATACGTTGAGTCTCAGGAAATAAACAGACACTGCACGAAGAATAACTGATGGCTTTTTCTGAAATGGACAAA
The DNA here is from genome assembly GCF_021613505.1 of Equus quagga. Classification (NCBI taxonomy): domain Eukaryota; kingdom Metazoa; phylum Chordata; class Mammalia; order Perissodactyla; family Equidae; genus Equus; species Equus quagga. The sequence continues at coordinate 92,887,557 of NC_060275.1, forward strand.
GGTAGCAGCTCCGACATCTGGTTGTATGTAGTCTGACTTCCAGATGGGGTTTAACGCTGGATAACTGGGAATGCAGAGGAGGACAGAAATAAAGACATTCAAGAAGGGAGGACATTAATGGTGATCTAATTTTAGTAGAAGCTGTGCTCATAGATGATTTCTTTCTACTTCCAGATCACTGATAAGCACAGCTCAGCTATTAGCTCAGTCCAATGTCTTTCTTCCTACTGATTTTTACTATTTTGTTGAGGGGCAGGGTTAGGTGTAGGAGAGAACTGTGGACCCTGTGACTTTTTTCTCTTTTCGCTTATAGTTTCAGCAAAAAGGTAAGTGGGCCAATCAGCTCCTATGATTCTTAAAAAAGATACGTAGGCACTCGGTGGGAGAGGAGTTTGCTGTTATAGACTAGGAAGGGGTTTTGAATTATTTACAGATTTCACTTTTTGTGGTGTTTTTAATCCCTCATGACACTGAAAATTGAGGGCTAACTAGAAAAGAATAAATTTCCAAAACAACCATCATTATTGTGTCCCATATAAATAGAGTTATCCTTTGGGATCCATTGACTGGCCATAGACATCAAACGAGAGAACAATTCTTTCCATGAATCCACTAATCACATCAGCCAATATGCTTGAATTGGAGTGTACATATCACCTACACCTGTTAAAAAATAAGACTGAGAACTGTTTTTTCTTCTTTCAAAAAGGAAAGTAATATAAAATCCTACCCTAGCTAAACATGTGAGTTGTTCTTCCAAAAAGACAGTTACAGGCATAGAAGGGAGAGAGATTCCAGGGTGAGGGAGAGGCATGGAGCAGAGGGCATCTTTTTTCACTCACTCTGAGCCTTGAATGAGTAATTTGTATCTTAAAAAGCGTGAAGCGGAGGAGTATTTAACTAGAAATCTGTTTCCTTACCCACAAGACAGAAGTCCATTTTTTCAAAGGTAAAACATTACTTTTCCTGACATGAGGACGAGATGTTGTTTCTGACATTTCACAGAAAAACAGTATTAATTACAGTTAAAGAGCACTCGTTTCTTATTCTAAGTTTCAGTCTCACTTATCTCAACAGATGGGCTCCTGCTCTTAAAGAAAGACGAGAACCTGTATCTCACTTTCCATTTAGGTTGGTTTGGAAATTTTCAAGGCTTTCTTCCTCTCTTCCCCATGCGACCCCTCACAGCCATCCTTAACTTCACTTTTTCTCTTGTTTTAGATCTGTTGCTCAGCCTTCTTGATTGAAATTTCCCCTCCCTTTACAGGTACGGGAGATGGGCCTCCATTGAAATGGTGAGAAGCAAAGTTTCGTTTTTGTTTCTAACTTTTCCGCTGCAGGTGACCCCAGAGGAGTTTATGAACTACTACGCAGGAGTGAGCGCGTCCATTGACACTGATGTATATTTCATCGTCATGATGAGAACCGCCTGGAAGCTCTAAATGTATGACCTGGTGACCAGGGCCTTGGAGATAGCCATGTGGCTCCAAATGATTAAATATCAGCTCAAAACCAGGATTGCATCTGAGTTCATGTTCATCCCAGTGTTTCTTCCATGTCAACACGCACTGCATTTTCTAGGCCAGAAATAGAGACACTGAACAGTTAATTGTAACTGAACTCTGCTGAGGCTGTTCCTTAGCTATAAAATAGGCATTAATTAAAATAGGATCTATAAAGCTCCTAAAGCCGGGCTGATATATGCAGATGTCTAATAAACATTAGATGTCTTCCTTGGCCATTAATAAAATTTGAGTATTTTAATTAGAATCCCCACCCATGCGCTCATTCTTTCTCCACCTCCCTTTAGATGGTCCATTTCTAGTTGGGAAAATTTATCTGTTTTTATCACTGACTGTAAATCTTTAAGTGCTTCAGCCCCAATTTGGGGACCAGAAGGAGACCACCTGCTAGCCTCAATTTCCCTAACTGTAGCTTGAGTTTCTCTGACTGTGTTTTGGGGAAGTCTTCGTTTGACAAATTTGCTTAAAATGAAAATTTGGGGGCCATTTTAAAGGCTGGTGTGAGACTGGAGCCATCTCCTTGAGCGGCAAAGCCAGGACCATTCCTGTGATTAAAGTTTGAGGCTGAGGTGTGCTCTCAGATTTTATGTGGGACCTCTTGCCCTGTGAGTGGGCAGAGCATCTCAGTAAACCTTTGCCTGGTGGACTGTTCATCTCTCCTCTCCCTGCCATTGGCCAATCATGTTGAGGTTCCCACCAGCACAAGGAAGTCGGGGGTGAAGTAGACCAGGATCACAGGTGCACTCCAAAGCAGATTTTCCATCTTTTTCTTTTTTTAGCAAGATCGGCCCTGAGCTAACATCTGTTGCCAGTCTTCCTCTTTTGTTTATTCCTCCTCAAAGCCCCAGAACACAGTTGTATATCCTGGCTGCAAGTCATTCTATTTCCTCCATATGGGATGCTGCCACAGCAAAGCCTTATGAGCAGTGCATAGGGTCCATACCCAGGATCAGAAGTGGTGAACCCTAGGCCACTGAAGCAGAGTGTGCAAACTTAACCACTGGGCCACGGGGCCGGCCCCAGATTTTCCATCGTGACATTTCACGGCTCAAAGCGTTCTCCTCTCATCTCCAAGCTTTAGTTTCATGTTGTTGATATGTGACTCTCCCCTGTTGATATGTGACTCTAAGCAAAGGCAGCCCCAGCTGCTGGAAAATAGATGTTGAAACTACCACTCTCCCCTGGTGTTTTCTGTGTCTGGGCTAGAGATAAAAACACAGTGACTTGCCCTCTGACTATGGTGCTGGAGGTAGTGACCACTCTGCTTTGTTGCTCAGGGACAGTCATTTTTGCCACCTCTGTCCCTGGCTGCACTCACCCCCTGGTTTGGGGACATAGATTGGAGTAATAGTCCCTTTTAAGATCTTATATGTTTAAGTGGCTCTGGATTTGGGCTTGAACACACTTGACGTATGTTCTACTCATTCACTTGTTTGCTTTTTATTTCACAGACTTGGAAGGTGAGATCAGGATATACATTGATTTAAAAACTGTGAAAACAGGTGTTTCCAGATGAGAATTATGGCAATCATTAAAGAGGACACCTTCCTTTGTTTGTTGTTGAGGAGCTAATCTCTCACTCTGGTGACAGGCTGGGAAAGGGACCTTTTTCTTGAGGATGGGAGCATCCCCATATCATGGGCCACCAACCTTTTTTGGAAATTAACTATGCAAATCTAGTTTTCCATTGGATTTATTATCTAGGCTTATATAGAAGTTGGCAGGCCAAAAGATGCCAAGTGATATGAAGAAATATGTAGAAATGACATAGAAAGCCAGGAGAAATTATAAAGCAATGTATAGAAAAAATATCCATGTTTTCTGCAGCTTGCACCTGGTAGATTGTGGCTAAGGAGAGGTCCCAGTTTCTTGGGCATGGTGGGTTTCAAGCCTACTGCTCTGGATAGATTGTGTCTTTGATTCTGGGACAACTCATGCCTCTGCTTAACTGGGGCCATGGAGTTAGCATGTGATTCTGAACAAGGACTGGGTTGCAGCTATCAGCTTCATCTTCCCCAGTTGTACGTTGCTTCCTGTCTAATTGGGGCGCAGCTATCAGATTTCAGATAACCTGTGCCTCACAGTGTATTTGGTCACATTTAGTTACCTCCGTTCTAGAAGGTTAAGTTCTGGGCCACAAGTGAGGATTCCACCACAGCCCCCTCGCCCTCCATAAACAAGATCTCCTGAGAACCTGATGGTCAAGAGTCACGCCTCTCCTATTCTGAATCTTATCTGGGATTTCTGGTCTACCCTGGATTCCCTCATTATCACCTTTACTCCTTCTAGTACCAGTGGAAGGAACAGTGAATGGTCATTTATTAAAACCCATTTGCTAATACTGTTCTGGATATATTTTCTGTTTATTTAACTTTCACAATTTAAACGTTACTCCATTTGAGCTTAAAAAGTAAGCACTTGGGTCAGGAGATAAAACACAATAAGAAGTTTCTAAAATAACCCTTGGGAGTCCTTTACTTCTGGGGCCAGGAACCTACATAGGAAGTAAATAAATAAATAAGCCAATGAAAAGAGGATAAAACTAACAGCTTTTTTATGAAACAGGAGCAACATGTGTAGAAATTCTGAGAATCAGGATTAATCAGAACAAGCCACCAATACCTGCACTACATCTGGGTTCTAACTCCCCTAAACGCAAACCTAGGCAAGAGCAGAGGAGACCCTGCCACGGCGGCTGTCAGGAGCTGGATCGCATCCTGCTTGAATTCCATTCAGAGTGCAAATGAGAAATCCAAGATGCACGAGAGTTGCGTTGTAGACTGAGGCAGAATTCCTCCAGCCGGTCTTCAGGGCTGATTTTCGCAGACATTCAGACTTTAACAGGATTTCTTCCCAGACCCAAATGGCACTCTGGAGGACATGTATGGCTCTTTGTGGTTTGGTGGCAGGCGTGGAGTCACATTTTACATCCTAACAGCAGCTTCTAAGGCAGAGCTGGGCCCCCTCCAAGTAGGCTGCAGGTTGGCTTTGCACTCATCATGGTTTTAGTTTGAAAATACATCCCTTCATTAAATATTTATTGAGCTGCTGCTATGTGCCATGTTCTATTCTAGGTTGTGGGGGGAGAGCAATGAGCTAGAATAAATGCAAACAAAACCACTAGCTTTCAAACCAAACTAACAGGCCTCAGTGGAAGAGATCAGAAAGGAGGGAGAACGTGGGCACTGACCTCCCCTCTGAGTTCCTGCAGCTTCTGAAGCCAGGACGGTTGCAGCCTTTCCTACTGCAGTGTATTGGGAAACTGTGTAGTAAATTTGATGCATGTAGACAATCTATCAAGACAACTGAAGGAAAATCTCCTTCTATTCTTGGAGGCAGATCATTGTTTTGGGCCTTCACTTCTCTTGGCCATTGTGGATTGCCTCAGTGAGCCACAAGTAGGTAACGATTCCACCGTCATCAAGTAATCTTGATGCAATCTGTTCTGCTGATGTTTAGTCAAGTGGAGATTAAATTAACCAAATGAATTCTTGGGTGGTGTGTGGGTGCCCTTCTACTCCTCCGTCATGAAATCCTACTGCCATTCTCTGCTTAGTGTACCTTTTTGGATTTGTGCATATCTCTTTGGGGAACAGAATGAAAAACCTCACAACTTCCAATGGTCCAGATTAGTCAACCAACCCGCTTTCTTGGAAATTATAGGCTGTTGTTTTAAACTAAGAGCTTGTTGAATAAATCAGCATTTTAAATTTTAAAAATGCTTATGATTCAAGGAAAAACACAGGTGCCAAGGGTCTGATAGATTGCCATATAATGTTATTTTCGTGTAACTGATCTTTTTGAAAGCCAATGTTTCTAAGCATGGTTTTACTCCTCCAAGTTGCTCATATGAAAACTACATAACCTTAATAGAGACAGCTAGGACTTTTATTGTAATTTTAAAAACCCCACTAAGTTAATCCCCTGAAATTAAGTGTTTTGAAACAGATGACGGGTGAAATCTGTTGAAAGAAACATAAACAAATGATTGATGGGGGTTCTGAGAACACGCTGTGTGAGAAGAGTTCTTTCTGCTACCTCAGTTGGTGCGGTGAGAGGCTGTGGTGAGGCAGCTCTTCCTCTCTGAGAATAGCACGACCTTCTTGTTTCATTCTCACACCTGCTTTGCCAAAGCCAGTATTTTCCCTCAGCCAGATAGAGGGGAAGGTGCTCTTCAGGAGAGACACCTACTGAAAATATGAGCAACCAACCCGTAGCTGAGGTTTTGAGGATGGGCCTTGCAATTACCAGAAAGGTATATTATGTCAGGGAAAGAAAATCTCAAAACCTAATGGCCTATTTCCTTGTGTTCTAGAATCTTCTCCTTATGCTTCATAAGCAGAATTTATCTATTTATTATTTCTCTGCAGTATTATAGAAATCCTAACAGCTGTTGAACACTGTTGATACAATTTCTGTTTCACCAAAGTTCTTGTAAACACTGTGGGTTTCTGGTTCCCAGTGCTGCTTCCAACACTGGAACTGTGTCAAACAGCCCAAATGGGCAAAAGGTCATGCCCAGCTTTACGGAACACTGCCCATATAACTATCATTCTTCTCCAATTTCATTCTGCTCTAGACCTTGTAATAAATTTACGAGGGACCCTGTGACTCAGAGCTCAAGTGCCTGAAGTTTGAAGCAAGATCTGAGTATGTAGTTTGTAATCCTGCCAGCAAAGACCTGAGTAACTTTTTCTTGACTGACCTTAGTTCTCGGCACTCAGGGACTGGTATTTATTTTGGGAACATCTTGATCTTAAACTTGAAAGGTCTGAGTTGCTGGTCTCCTGGAAACGTTCAGGGCACATGCGGAACTGATGGCAATCAGTGCTCCCAGAGAGCCTTAGAACAGGATGGGGACCTGCAATTGAGAGAAAATGGCAGATGGCAGAGTGACTTCCTCCCTCCAGGGTTATAGTGAGCCCCTGAGGGCTTCCACTCTGAGGGGATAAAGTGCTACCCAGATGCAGGCTACTATCAAATGTCAGCCACTACCTTAGGAAACCCAGATCATTCCTTCAGTCTTCAAGGAAACTAGGAAATAAAATACTCTTCCACACATTTCATACTTCTTCATACTAAAATCTCATTTAGCAATATCATTCAACTTCCGGTTACTTAAGATTATCTTTTAAGCTGCAAAGTGAGTATACTAAGTTCCCATTAACTCAGGCTCCACTAATTGGGCTCATTTAGATAGAGTGTGAGTGAAAATTTACTTTTGTTTCATCTACACTAAACAAAAGTGTTGCTAAGCAAGGCAGTGATGTTAAGAAGATGATAAGGGCTGTGTCTGCCTATATTCATATATGTTTCTAGATACTTGGCGATATCTATTGGCATATAAATGTAATCAGTATGCTAGTCATAAAAAGTTCCCAGGTATTTTTTAAAACAGTCTCAGGCCAGTTGTTAGTTGACAATCCTTTATTTGCATAACTGTAACGCAAGCTATCTTCTAGATAGTGAAGTGTTCCTACGTGTAAATCTTATCTTGATAGCATTTTTTAATAGAAATTGAAGATCAAAAACAATGCTTTATAAAGCAGAATTTCCATGATATTTATGATATAAGTTTAAAAATGTTTTGTTTAGAGGCCAGCCCAGTGGTGCAGAGGTTAAGTTCATACGTTCCGCTTCAGCAGCCTGGGGTTTGCCAGTTTCGATTCCGGGGGCAGACCTGTGCACCACTTGTCAAGCCATGCTGTGGCAGACGTCCTACATACAAAGTAGAGGAAGATGGGCACAAATGTTAGCTCAGGGCCAGTCTTCCTCAGCAAAAAGAGGAGGATTGGTGGCAGATGGTAGCTTAGGGCTAATCTTCCTCAAAATATATATATATATATTTTGTTTAATATTATACATACTTTGGTTTACCTATACATACTTTAGTGGTCAGTTTTATATGCATTGAAAGCCAGAACTTGTCTTAATGGCAATAGTGAGTATATCATTTCAAGGAACAGAAATCAACAATTTATTGAGCTACAAGGTTAGATATGGTTTAATCTACAATACTAACCCTGTCATTTTGTCACATTATCAGATGGTGCCTTGCCATTAACGAGGTTCAGATTTAATAGAATTTCTTCAATTTAAAGCTTGAAACATCAGCTACTCTTGTAACAAAAGAGTTTATCTAGCTTTTGCTTTTCAGTTTTAAAAGGCGTTTCCAAAATATGTTTCTTCTTCTTAGCTAACATGTGACACAGCCTGCTTCCTTAAAAGTTTACTTCCTCAGTGCTTTTCAGTCACTTAAAGATGTTCCCTGTGTGATGTTTCAGTTGCAGGTGATGAAATTTCTTCTTTGAAGGTGATAAGACCCTGTTCAGATTGTATTCTCTTGTGCTTTTAAAAGAAAAAAATGTAATTATCCATAAAAACCATTATTTTGACAGCTGAGAATGAGAGTTTGAAAATTTGGCATTAATATTCCTTTTCCTTCAGGGCTGGACGACTGCCATCTAGCTGGCCAACCAAACTCCCAGATGCCCAGCCTCTGAGTGGTGCTTCCAGGACTATGCAGAATAGTGTTACTCTATGGGCTGGTGTTAAGGAACAGGGGAGGTTAAGCGGGAGGAGAGAGATGGAACATAGGGGTTGGCTCCTGCTGTTTGTATCTTTGCTCATAACTTCATTGCCCATTATAGGAGGCACAGGGCCCACCAGCAAACACCAGCACACATCCTGGCCAAACTGAGAAGCCGGGAGAGTTTGTCCTCTAGCACCTCCCATATGGCTAGTCCCCTGCACTCTGCTATTGAATGCCAGCTATCATGTACTCCTGGATGCCCAAGGATCCTGGGAAGTACCCCATTTTCTAGTTCTATCCCTACCTATGTGTTTGGTCTAGACTACCTTTCCCTAAAGAGTTTTTTTGTCTGTTCATTTATGCTCTAAACTTCTCCACCCTAAAGTGTTAGTAAGAGCCACAAGTATGATGGCACAGAGTATGTTCTAGAGCAGCACCAATGGGCAAGTGGGTCTTTGGTGGTGCCTGCAAATGCCTCACCTCAGAAAGCCACGTCAGAGGGGAAAGGCAACCCAGGCTCCCCCACTCTCCTGACCCAGCCTGACTGCCAGTGGCAAATCAAACTCAATAGAAAATATTTCAGGGAGAACAGAAAATGCTCTACTAGGATTCACATATTTTGACATCATTTCCTTCTTTTTTCTCTTGCCTTTTGTCCCCTCCAGGTTTCAAAAGAAGACTTTTTGAACTATTATGCTGGTGTTAGTGCTTCTATTGACACTGATGCCTATTTCATTTTAATGATGAGAAAATCCTGGAGATTATGACCTTTGTCTGTTAGTTCTTTGGAAATCAGGGACTCTCAGAGAGTGGAACGAGTTTAAAACAAGTCCAGTAATATAGATTTTGGTAACGTGTAAACTAAAGTTTCTGAAAGATCTGGAATTTGACAAGCAATAGATCTTTAGTCATCTTACTTAATTACTTGGGACACAGTCGTTTCCTTAAATGCCCGAGGATATATTTTTAATTTAGAAAGAAAGAAAGGAAGGAAAGAAGGAAGAAAGGAAGAAAGAAAACCATGAAGCGAGACTCGGAAGTGGTTCTCAGGTGAAATGCCCTTCTCATTATAGCCGTTCCTCTGATACGTATAAAGGCAGTGGTTTCCCTATACTTTCACTGTATTTGCTGTCTTAGGGATCTGCAGCAGGAGGTCATAATAAAGGGATTAGAGGAACGTCTAACTGTAAAATTTCCTGAACTTACTTATTTTAATGTTTTTCTTAGTGAATACTTTACAAATAAAATTTATTTTATTCTGAAATTTAATGACTTTTTTTGTGTGTGTGGCTATTTTCATTTTTCAATCCAGGGGATTAAACTCAGTAAGTTCCCACACTTGCATGAACAGAAAGCATAAGTGATTCTGGTGACAAAAGGAAGAGGGGCTCAGCTGCCCACTTGGTGGAAAGCCAGGCTTTCATGGAGTGGGCTCACTTACTGGATCAGCCTATTTGGGTGAAACAGGAGAAAGGAAATGCTTTAGGGTATACTGGTGAGGAGGACGTTAAAAAGTGTTGCTGGGAATTCATCCTTTGAACCCATTTCTAGGCTCCTCCCAAAGGCAGGAGGAGGTTTTCTGACCCATTTCTCTTCCTCCAATAACTGCTTCTCAGGTAACAAAAATGGCCGTAGGTTGATTACACATGTATCCATAGGTCCTTCATCTTGGAAAAGGGGAAGAAGTGAGGGTGGGAGAGGAGATGGAAGGCCAAAGCTGTGATTCTCAAACTTGAATGAGTGTACAAGTCACCTGGGGATCTTGTTAAAATGTTAACTCTGATTCTGAAGTCTGGGTGGAGACTGAACTTGAGCCTTTCTAACCAGCTTCCCCATGATGTTGATGCCTCTGGTCTGCAAGTAAAACTGTGAGTAGTGAGGGGTAAAGAGACACCAGCTTGTATATTTCCTGTGCATTTGGTTTAATCTTTGCTTACTTTTGGTTGGTCATAATAATTTATGATTTTTGACTGCTGCGCCCTCCTCTCCTTGTCTTTAAAGTCTTGAAAGTATGAAGGAAGTGTCAAAGAAAACGTACTTGCCTCCCAGACATGCATAGGAGAGAAATAGCACTTCCAAGAGGCTTTGTACAGTGGTCTTTCAATTGGAGAATTTCTAATAGTCCAGGGCTGAGTCCTGCAGCCTTCCAGCCTCAGAGATCCAAACGTGTCAGCCCTCTGAGGGAAGGGCCATTGCTTAAGAGAAACCTACATTGAGCCATCTCACAGAAACTGATGCTAAAACTGGAATGCCAAGCCATTAATCTACTATGGAGAATACAATTCTCATTTTGCTGAGGTCAGATCAGAGAACCTCATCCGGGTGTGAGGATGTGAGAGAATGATAGCTTGGCTCTCAGCTCAAGGTTGCTTTTAGAAGTTTATTCTCAGATACTACTAAGCAGTGCAGAGGGTATGCACATGGTATGTTACGGTAATTCCAGCTGCAGTAACAAATAAACCCTCAAATTTATAAAAGTTCAAACGCAATATACATTTCTTTTTCACTCAGTATCATGTATCAGCTGTTTGGGGTCAGTGAACAGCTTTCTTCCATGTAGCGGTTCTGGGTTGCCGGATTTCTCAATTTTGTGGTTTCATTGTTCTCTAGGGCTTCATAGTCAATGATATCCATGTATCTGAAGAGGGAGAGTGTGTAGTGAAGGGTGAAGAGCTTTGTGAAAAGCTGTAGTCTGGAAGTGACACACACACTTCTGCTTGCATCCCATTTGATGATAACTAGTCTTATGATTACATCTAAATGTGAGGGAGGCTGGGAAGTGTAGTCCTGGGCAGTAAATTGTCCTGCCAGTGAAAATCTGTCTAATGGTGGGAGAGTACACATTTTGATGGACAACCAGCTGTTTCTGCCACTTGAAATAGCAAGCCTCATTGCCTTCCATTTTCTTATAGAGGCACGCGTGTAGTCTTGGTAGCCCACGTGGAGTGAGATATTTGCCAGGTTAGTGGCATGTACAACTAAGGAACTCTCTGTCCTTAACCATGTTAGCAACCAAGAAAACAACTTTTCTCTTTTACTTTTTTTTTTTTTTGAGGAAGATTAGCCCTGAACTAACACCTGCTGCCAATCCTCCTCTTTTTGCCGAGGAAGACTGGCCCTGAGTTAACACCCGTGCCCATCTTTCTCTACTTTATATATGTAAGACGCCTACCACAGCGTGGCTTGCCAAGAGGTGCCATGTCCACACCTGAGATCCGAACCGGTGAACTCTGGGCCACCGAAGTGGAACGTGCAAACTTAACTGCTGCGCCACTTGGCCAGCCCCCAAGAAAACAACTTTTATAACCACATAAGGTAATAATTCTCTAATCAGTAAGTCTTTCCATTTGGGCCTCATGATGCTATTCCAGGCCTTGGAATTCATGTTGCCAAAACACCAAGGCAACTCATACTTTGTCTGCTTGTATGAACGGGTCTTAGGAATTTTTCATCTATGTCTACTTAGTGACTTTCTGTGAAGAGTCGTAGCCATGTCCTATCACACATACTGGAACCAAGTTGTTCATGTTGATAAATGAGAAAATTTTTGTCCCACAGGCAGATCTCTTATTGGAAACGTAATTATAACTATGAGATTTTTTTTGTCATTGGAATCAGAACAAACGGCATGAAGATTAGAATATTTAATGAAATTAGGCTGACAGTTTATTGCATTCAATTTGCCAGTAAGACCTTAATGTTCTTTTCCCAGTAGTCCCTGGAGGGGACGAGCAAAGATGTGTTCTCTCACCATTCTCTTTCTCAATGCCTCAACTGACTAACTAGCCATAGGAAAAACACACTCTTCCCTTCAGTTTAATTAACGAATTAGACATGTCGATGAAATCTGGCTTGCCTTGCCTGCCTGGGCTGACGTTTGTCTCTTTTGGGTACTTTATATCCCTCTGTTATAATTCACTGCATGTGAATTACCTCGGTCATTTTAATGTTGCTCTAAGGGCTATCTTATTTCCATGTCGTTTGGAGCGTACTTTGCTGTAGCCCCAGAGTACTGACCACAGAAGTCAGTTACTTTCTTGATTCATATTAGAGGGAAAAATGTAAATCAGAGAGAATCATCTTATCTGGAGATAATGCATCAGAATAACTAATGAACATGGTTTAATAAATCATGGGAAGGTGATTTAAGGGTTTGCAAATACTTTAAACTGAAAATTAACGTTGAGTATTATTACAGATGGAAACTGTAGGGAAAAATTTTAGAATCAAGTAGAGTTAAAAATCACGACACCATTAAGATACTAACTCTAACACATGATGTCACCAAAAAATGTGGGAGGAGAGATCTTACTCTCTGGTGGCAAGAGCCCACGTGGTAGACATCTGCACATATTGCTCACTTTCACATGAAAATCAGCACTTCCAGGGGCTGGCCCGGTGTGCAGATTCTGCTTTGGCGGCCTGGGGTTTGCTGGTTTGAATCCCGGGTGCGGACATGGCACTACTTGGCAAGCCATGCTGTGGTAGTTGTCCCACATATAAAGTGGAGGAAGATGGGCACAGATGTTAGATCAGGGCCAGTCTTCCTCAGCAAAAAGAGGAGGACTGGCAGCAGATGTTAGCTCAGGGCTAATCTTCCTCAACAAAAAAAGAGAAAGCACTTCCAGAATAAAATTCACGTTACCTTTCCCTGCCCTCCATTAACCCCACCCCATCTTTGACTTACACCAAGTGTGCTTCTAGGCCTGAATATCTCAGCCCTAGACCTCACTAGATCTCCAACAGCCTGGGCCAGGAACCCAAGGATCTCTCTTTCCACTTTCCAAGAGGTGGAGTAACAATGGTTTAGGGTGGATCTGCTGGAGCCAGCCTGCCTGGCTTAAAATCTGACTCTATGTGGCTCACTAGCTGTATGATCTTGGGCAAATTACTTGACCTCTCAAACTTGTTTCCTCACCTGTTAAGTGGAGAAAATAGTGACTATATTATAGGGTGAGCATTAAATGAGTTAATATATGGAAAACACTTAGAACTTTACCTGGCACTAAATAGGCTCTGTGGAAGTGTTTGACATCACTTTCTACAGTCTGCTGATTATATTTTGAGTGTCCTTCTCTTCTTTCCAACTGTACAGGTTCAGTCCCTTTTACCTCAAATGTAGAAATCGTCTTCAGCTAGTTTCCCTGCCTGCAGTCTTATGCCTCTCCATCCATCTTTCACACTAATACCATAATGATTTTTCCTAAGCTTAAAGTTCATTCACCTCACTTCATTTCTAAAAGACATTCAGTAGCTCCCCAACCCCAATTTAAGAGTGCAGAGACCTTGGCCCGGCGTTTAAGGCATCCCACACTTTGCCCTGATCTGCATGTTTCCAGTCATCTCTCCCATCACCTCCTCCACATTTTCTATGCTTCCATCATGCAAGTGTGGTATAATAAAGAATTTGTGTGGTTTTTGTCCTGGGTTCCTGGCACAGAGCTTCTAAAACTAGTGGAATTTCCTGAATGATAAAATTGCCCTTGTTATGCTAATGAGGTGACTCAGGGTGAGCACCTAGACAGTTTCAGGATGGGGGCCCATCATCAGAAAGACTAACCACCTGACGTGAGAGTTGGAACTTCAGGCCAGCCCCACCTTGGAAGAAGGGAGGGGCACTGGAGATTGAGTTCAGTTATGTGGGCAATGATTTAATCAAGCGTGCCCACACAGTGAACCCTGCTAAAATCTCTGAACACTGAACCTCAGTGGCACATCCTAGTTGGTGAACACATTGATGTGTGTGTGTTGAGGGGTGACACTCCTCGATTCTAGAAGAGAAGAGAGCACTCTGCATTTCCTCCCAGACTTCACCCTATGTGTCTCTTTATCTGGCTGGTCCTCCTGATTTTTATCCTTCATAATAAAACTCTAATTGTAAGTAGAGTGCCTTCCTGAGTTCTGTGAGTCATTCTAGCAAATCACTGAAACTGAGGGGGTCAAGGAAGCAGCATCTCTAACCACGTGGCTATAAATTTAAGATTGTAATATAGAAATCCTGCTTGAGTTTCTAGCCTGCCTGGCCTGCCCTGCAGAATTCACACTCAAGACTGTAACATCAGGGCCGGCCCTGTGGCCAAGTGGTTAAGTTAGCTCGCTCTGATTCTGCGGCCCAGGGTTTCACTGGTTTGAATCCTGGGCATGGACCTAGCACCACTTATTAGGCCATGCTGAGGCGGTATCCCACATAGCAGAACTAGAAGCACCTTCAGCTAGAAAATACAACTATGTACTGAGGGGCTTTGGGGAGAATAAGAAGAAAAAAAAAAGGATTGGCCACAGATGTTAGCTAAGGGCCAACCTTAAAAAGAAAAAACAAAACTGTAACATCAACTTCTACATGATGCCAGCCTGCCAGCTTGCTCCACAGATTTCAGACTTGCCGGGCCTCACAATCATGTGAACCAATTTCTTAAAATAACCTCTCTCTCTCTCCACACACACACACACACACAGGAACACACCCTGTTGGTTCTGTTTTTCTGGAGAACCCTGACTAATACAGAAGTGCAAGTGGCCTGGAGACCCCTGAAGTAAGAAGTAAACATCTCAAGTAAGAGCGCTTCTGTTGGGGACTGCGCCCTTTAACTTGTGCCCTCACTCTGGCTGGTTAGTGCCAGAACTGAACTGCAGTATACACAGCTGAGGTTGAAGCAGAATAACAAACCAAGTCATTATTTGTTAAACTGGCTCACATTTCGAGGCCTAATCCAAAAGTTAATTCCTTTACAAAACTTTCCTCAATCTTCCAGCAAGATTGGCTTGCTCTTTCCTTCTTCTAAGCCCCTTTTGTTGAGTATGTATGCATTTTTATATCACAGTTTCCTAGTCAGATGTATAAGAAATATTATTTTATCTTCTCTAATAGACGTTCAGACTTGGAGCGTTCCCCCATTCAAGCTGGCTGGCAGAAAATGTAGCTTAAGTCTTCCTTGGGACTCCCACCTAAGGCTGTTCTATGGTTCTTACATCTGGCATGCAGGGGAGGAAGAAGGGTGTAACTTCAGTTGACACAGTTTATCCCTAAGATATTTACTCTTCCTCTTTCAGGGGTCTCTTAAATCTACTGAATCTTGGCAGCTTCTCTACCATACTTGGGAAATGATGACTTTGAGAAGCTACCAATGGGGTAGATGAAGAGCTCACTTTTGAGAGGTCAATGGATATCTAAGTGAGAAATCCAACAAGCAGTGGAATACTCAGTCATTCAACCAACAAGTATTTACTGAGCAAACATTAGGTGCGCCCAGTGAGTATTGTTCTAGGTTCTGGTGATTTAACCTTGAACAAAATAAATGTGATTTATTTACTTATACGCAGTCCAGTCTGGCAGACATGATTCTAAAGTTCTGGGTGTAGGTCTGGATGGATAGGAAAATCTTGAAGGTGAGGAGTCAATGAAAGTAATGAAAAAGGCAAAGGTACAGGAGAGATGAGATGACTAAAGGGGCAAGGTTCTGGAGTGGGCGGAGGGATGGAGTACAGGACATTGATGGTTGATTTGATCTTCTACTGACAGAGGGACAGCTCATCCTTTGCCCAAGGGAAGAGCTGGTAGGGATTTATAGGGGTTTTGGAGTTTGTAGATGGAGATAGAAAATAGAGAGAAGACATGAGTTATGGACCAGTTTTCTCAAAGTAAAGCCAAAATCATATGCTGGGAATGAGAAGGGCTGAGATTAAATGGAAGACTTGAAGTGAGAGGTGGAGGTTTGGCAGTAACCAAGGAGGGCATTGGGAGAGAATGCTGGCAAGCGCAAATAAAGGAAAGCACAAATTTACGTGGACACCATTTGGCAGCATTATGAGATTTTCACCAGGACGGTTCAGCAGATAGGGCGCAAGAGCAGAGATGCAAACTATAGGGACATGTCATATCATCTTGTTTCATAGCATGTATCCTTGCAATTTGCACACGAGGTGCTCAAGAAACTATAGTGGAATTCAACAATTATTTAAAAGATGGGAGGAGAGAATCGGGAATCGTGTTCATTATTGTACCACCCATATCACAGGAAGAAATCAGATTGTGACCCTAGAACAGCAATACATATATAAGAGATCCTTTTATAGTAGACACTTTTGTTTGCTTTTCTAATATCCTTTATTTCTTTCCTCCCTTGTCACCCATATTTTGGCCAGGTACCCATCTCATGCCCAGGTCCAGAAAGACTGAGCCATTTCCAAACCAATCAATGCATAGCATTCTCCTGGTGACTGTTATTGGTCCAGGGATGACCATATGACCTTAGTGGGATCAATCACACTGAAATGAAAAATTAAATTTCATGCTTAGGAGAGCATTGCAACCCCCTTAATTTATATGGGAAATAATTACATTTTTGCTATTAAATTAAAGGATCTATGGATACTGAAATCCTTGGCCTAACCATTTTTCCTTCCCCAAAGGTTCTCAGTACAGGTATAGACAAAAATCATTTCATTAAGTAATGGAGAGAAGGTGGCTGTGGGCCTGCTGCAGCATGGATGGAACAGGAAGACTTCTCCAGATAGGGACAACATTTGTGTAAATGTAGCCTTATGTCTGTCCTCATATCTGACTGAAGTAGGTTGCATTAACGGCCCAACTCCTCACCCCTTTCCCTATCCATATGCTTTATCTTATGATTTGGAGTTCCCACACAAGAGGGAGTATATTTCTTCACTCCTTGATTCTGCATTTGGCCATATGACCAATAGGATGAGGTGGAAGTGATGGGTGTGCCACTAAACTTAAATCTCGGGAAGTCTTTGTGTTTCTGCTTACCCTCTTGTGCCTCTAGTACAAAAAGAATAAGCCTGGGTAGCCTGTTGGTCTCAGGAAGATGATAGGAAACTCTTGGAGTGGTGGTATTCCCAGCTGAACCCAGCTTAAATCAGTGGATTTCCATTCCATTGCAGATGCCTGAGTCATCCCAGCTGATATCAGTAGAGCCACCCAACAGAACCCAACGTAAATCATTCAACTCCCACACAATGGACAATTTGTGGGAATAAATAATGTTTAAAATCACTGAGTTTGGGCATGGTATGTTACTGAGCATCAATGTAGCAATAGCTAATAGATACACTGTCCAATCTGATATTTTCTTCTTGTGGGAATGATACCAGAAGGGAGACCTCACTTTCATCTTTCTAGAAGCTTTTGACAAATTGCATAGACATTTTTCTTTATCAGTATATAAAGCTCTATTATATTTCTTTTAGTGGCTTTGTTAATATTCCATGATATGGATATACCATATTTTATTTAGAATATTTACCTTTTTTTCTCTATTACAAGCAGTGCTGCATATTTTTTGTACGTATATTTTTGAGCCCTTCTGTGATTGTTTCTGTAGAAAATTCTTAAATGTGAAATTTCTGAGTATACATTTTCACACTTTTGCTGTGTATTTCCAAATTGCCCTCGTAAAAATTTGTACTCATTTATACTCCTACCAATAGTATATGAGAAAGCATATTTTCTCATACCCTTCCCAGCCCTGAAGTTTAGCAATCTTTTTAATTTTCACAATTTAATAGGCAAAAAATTTATCTCATTACTTTATTTGCATTTTTTGATTTGGAATAAGACTGAACATATTTTCAAATTTTTAAAGTGAATTTCACTTCTTCTGTGAAGCCTCTGTTAATGTGCTTTGTCCATTTTCCTCTTCAATTACCCATTTTTCACTTATTGACTTGTAAGACTTTTGGATGTTAAGGATATTAGCACTTTGTCATATTGTTACTATATTTTTCCAATTTATTTTTATCTTTTCTTTTTGTTGTGGTTTTTTTTACACAATAAAGAAATTACCAGTATTATAATTTTTTCACACTCAAGTGTATCCATCTTTTTCTTTCATGGCTTCTTGGTTTTATGTCTTTTTTTAGAAATGCTTTCCACATCCAAAAAAGTATAAAATGATTCACCCATGTCTTCGAGCATATTTATCATCATTTCTAAAATTGTTTATACCTTTGACCTGTGTGGGATTTATTTTGGAATAAGAAGTGGGTTAGTACTTCCCTCTTTATCTTCAAATAGTATCGTATTGTTCCAATCTCCTTTATTAAATAATCCACCTTTTCTCCACTTATTAGAAATGAATGAAGTTTTTGTAAGTACATGGATCTAGACACATAGGACACATAGTCCATTGATTGTTCTCTCAGAAAAACAGGAAAACAAACCAGAGATATCTGTAATTTCTAGGCAAGTAATTTTGCAGTTTTTTGCTCTGATAATTACTATCATTTTGTCATGTCTAAATGTATAATGAAACTAATTTTTATTGCCTTTAAAAAATGAATAAATGTTAAAATCATTCATATGGTTAATCTCTCCTCAATTCTTTTCTCCTCCAGAATTGTTCACACTCTTCTTGAACATGTATTTTTCCATGATACTTAAAATAATAGCATATGTATACACGTATACGATACAGAAGGCCTCACATTAATTTTTTTTTTTTTATAGCATAGCCTGAGACAAGAGATTGTACTCAGGTAGCTTTTTTGTTTTTTGGTTTTGTTTTTATTTTTCATTCCCCAAAGCCTCAGTACCTGCTGGTATATCCTAACTGTAAGTAATTCTAGTTCTTCTATGTGAGCTGCCACCACAGCATGGCAACTGACAGACAGGTGGTGTGGTTCTGCAACCAGCAAGTGAACCGGGGCCACTGAAGAGATGAATGCTAAACATTAACCACTAGGTCATTGGGGCTGGCTCAACCACATCAGTTACTAAATATGATTAATTTCTGAGGAGTGGGATTGGAGAGTGAGGTCTTTCAATTGTTACATTATACAAGTCTGTGTTTCTTAAATTTTTGAGAACAAGCATGTATTAGTTTAGTAATAAACATTCAAAAAAGATTTAAAGAAATAACATATGAAAATATTATAATAAAAAATATTAATGAAATCTTTGTATCTTTTAGTGTACTTTTTTAACTTGATCCCCTTGTGTTTTCCAGATACGCCAGCATTTCATCCTCCAATAACGATCGTTTGCTTTCCTCCTGTTTAATGTTTATGCTTTCTACTTTATCTCCTTGTCTAATTACATTTCCTAGTATTTCTAGAACAATTTTAAACATGATGAAAGTGGAATTTACTTTGTTTTATCTCTAAATTTAATGGAGTACTTTTAATATTTCACTACTGAGCATGACCCTGACTTATGTTCTATTCTTATTTTACTAAAGGTTTTTATTAAGAATCATTCACATGTGAATTGACAACTTCACACGTAAATTCATGGAAGTTTATTAATATGTAAAAAAGGGATTTTACAGCATATTCATCAGTTTCACACTATCGCCTTTAGTGAACTTATATCTAACTAAACTAATTATTCCTTAGGCTATACAAGTAATATTTTAATATCCACTGACATACATATATATATATATATCTACTGTAACAGTGTCTTTAGCTTAAAATTAAAATATTTTCTGATTATTTTACATTTTTGTCCAATGACTAGTACAGTTTAGACTTTACAGCAACTCATTTGTCATAAAAAAGTAAGAGTTTTTCTCAGCCTTTGCAAGTTATCTCCTCCTTAATGAGAAATCTTTACCCAGAGTAGAAAGGAATCAGCCCTCATAATTTACGGTTGAGGGGTGCACTGGTTTAACTCAAGCATTTCTGCAGTGCTGAGCATTGAAACTTTATTTTTCGAACGTCTGGGGCTTTGCCTGTTGTTTGCTTCACATTTGGTTTTTACCAGTGTCTTGAGGAGTGTTAACGTATTCCTCAAACCCACCCGATTTGATGCATCACACTTGCTTTATCTGAACAGCTGCCTTACTGCAAGCCACGCACAAATCCCACACAAATGCCACAAGCCATTACAATTCAGAAGTTAAGTTAGACTTCAATGAGGATCTAAAATAAACAAAATCAATGAACAAACAAAACGAAATGCAGATCTTCATCAGAGAAAGGAGGCTGTGGAAAAGCCTCTCCCCGCCCCACTGGACCCTAATGTTTCCCCGCTTCTGTGGTTACAGTGGGTAAGAGTGCAGCTGGGGAGGAACTGTGCATGGGGAAGGCAACCGACTCCTCACACATGGCTGCCCAGGTGTGCTGTTCTCCCAGAGACGCAGCGCCTGCCTCTGTCTGAGCACCCCAGGCTGCATTCTTCTGTCCTGAATGGCAATGAGGAAGCACATTGGCTAACACAATAGTATTCACTAATACATTGATTCATTCATTACACTTTTATGATTGAGTGCCTTCTAGATTTTAGGTTATGTGTTTAACGACAGACATAAGGCCCGGTAAGTCATAATCCTCTCTGCCAGAGTGCTTAGAGGCCCCTAGGGCAGTCACACAAATTAGCTAACCACAAATCAGTGTGGTGATAAAAAGGGGTAAGTGTAAGGTGGCATAGGATTCCTCTATAAACTCTGATATACGCATGAAATTTGTCATGCCATATCCCTGATTAAAATCCGCCCAAGTACTCCTATCCCTTATAGACTAAATCAAAACTTCTTAGACTGTCATGTCAAATGCTTAACCACTGGCCCCCACAAATTATGCCAAGTGTCATCTTAACCCCTGCTTGCAGACTCTCTGGACTAGGAATGCTAAGCTAACTAGATGTCCGTAGACAGAGTCCACTGAACTACCTGCCCACTGAACCAGCACTTCCCATGCTCTCTGTGAGATACATTCACACTCACACTGAGACTTGGCTGCCAGCAGGCTGTCCTCTAGTGCACCTTGTATCCAACATTGAGACATAAACTCACCCAAGTCAGTCGTGTGTGTTCCCAAACTTATTTGGGCTGGTCAGACTTGTCATTGTAATTATATTACTCAAGCTGACAAAATATGAGTATGCAAAGCAAGGCTGCTGTTGATCCATGAGAACTACCTTGAATAGTTTGAAGAGACTTGATAAAGGCATGTTGAAAGAATATTGCCAGCAAATAGCACGGGAAAAGTAATGGGAAAAGATTGGGGTGGAGGGATATTTTTAAAAAGCTAGATATGTACATTTAGATTTATTTGAAAGTCCTTTTCCACTTAAAAGAAAGCAAAACTAGGTGTAGATGAAGTGTTACTGGTGCGTGTTACCTGAGTAAGACAATGTGGAACTAGAATCAATGACCCCACACCCAAAGGAACATCCTTGGCCTTGTAACAAGAGTGGTGAATGGACACGCAGTCATATGTTTTAAATTACAAGAAAATGTTCAAGGTAGATACATAATATTTTTTATGAAAGAGCCTTGTGTCTGACTTTAGGAAGTACCACCAACACCCTACTGTCCCCAAGTGACACAGATAGAGACATCACCTACTGTATTTGTAACTCCCCAAATGGTCCATACTCTGTCCACGACTTAGAACATGCTGCTTCCTCTGCCAGGAAAGCCTCCTCTTTGATCCATACTCCTTCATCTGGCCCACTCCTACTTAGTCTGCACTACCACAGTAGTGTGACTTCCTTCACATTACCCCTTCTTGGTGCTTCTTCCCTAAGGCAGCTTTGTTGTTCTTTTCTTCTCAACCAGCAGCAGAATCTCCTTCCTACATTTGGGGAACGCCCTGCTCTATGAGCCAGAGCCTGCCTTTCACTGTAAACATGAAAACAACAGCTATTCTCTTCTCTGCTTCCCATTGCCAGGGCCTAGGCATATGGGCGAGGGGTAGTTGCTATCAACCACAGGCTCCAGCTCTGCCTTTAACAAGCAGCTGGTGATGTGAAGCTGTTGGACGCTGCTGCCAAGCCTGCTCTGGGGCAGGTGGTGGCAGTGGAGGTAGCTATTTTCAGTTTCTGGAGGTACAAGTGGTGGAGATAAGCTCTGTGGTCTCCATGTTCGGTTCTTGGACCCTCCCAGATATTACTCTGTGAGCCCTTTAAGAACGTTGAATAAAATCCTTTTCTGCTCACATTAGCCCCAATTGGCTTCTATTGCTTAAAGCTATGAATTTTGACTGACATTTGGGCTTAAAGCAACAGTACGACATGTAACTGTTCCTCCGTGTCTTTGTTCCCATGTGATTGAGAGCTGCGAACGGCCCGTCTCACCTCTGTAACGCCAGTGCCCAGCACAATGCAAAGTAATGCAAAGCAGATCCTCAACAAATTGCTGCTAATTCATTAATTTGCAAATTATTTACTTAACTGATGAACAACAAGTTTTCTCTGAAAATCCAAGCCCATAAAAAGACAGCAAATGACCCCAGAATGTTTCCAGTGGCTGACGAGAATTGTGGCCCATTCAGGGTATCCTTCCATCCGTATTTCTCACAGAGGACAAGTACAGTCAGTTTCATAGCATTTAATTAAATACAAGATTGTAACACACATCGGATATGTATATACTTAGCAGCTCTGCAGAATGTTTGTAATGCAGGTGGACAGTACATAGTCAGAACAGGGACTTCCAGTGTAGTGATGGATATTTTTAAGAATAACCCCAAAGAAAATCCACTGAGCTGGGAGAAACGCCATCTGATCTGCATCATTTCAGTTGTCCAACCACGCGTTCTCACTGTCTTCCTGGTCACTTCCAAGCCTTGCAGCCCCGCCATGAATGCTATGAAAACACAAGTCTGAACACGTGAAACAGCCCGTACTTGGCTTTTCTAAAGCAAATTCCCATGGAAACCAGAATGAAGGGAGAGTCAAAGACTAGTAGGAAATCAATCAAATAAGCCAGGCTCCCCTAGATGCAGACATGGTTGTTTAATTGACCAAATTAACTGCCTAATTATCAGTTTTCCCTTCATTTAATGCTATAGACAACTAGCCATTTACATCTCTGATTTATACATTATCTCTGACCAGGAGTTTTTCTTTCTTAATGAAATCCAAAAGGGAGTTGGTGAGAACAAATTTGTAATCTTACGTTATACATTGTCCCTGAGTATATAATCAAGCATTAGCAGCAGTTATGATTATAAGAGTATCATACATGAATTTTAAATGCCTCCAGTAACAGACATTCACACAGTAAATCCAAATGACAACCTGTGCCAAACAACATGTAAACAGAGGATTTCAGAGCTGGAGGGACCCTGATTTTCCTCTAGACTTATCTCCTCATTTCTTCATGAGGTTGTCTCCTTATATCAGAGATACAAACTTATGGCTTCCAGTCCTGACTTAACATGTAAGGTTGAGTAACTGACCCATCCCCTCTGTGTCCCGTTTCCCCATCAGCCAAAGACAATAATGATAAATACATCATAGGACCTCTGTGAAAGAGATACAGGAGAGCAAGGACGGGCATGAGGTTTCCTGTGATGAGCTCCTCTTCGAGGCTTGGCTCCCACTTCAACAAAAGATCAAGAACACATGTCCACCTGGGTGGGACAGTCTCCTTCTACTTACACACCAGGCAGCCTCTGCTTTTCCTCCATGCAGCTGGATATCACTTTTGTGGCATTTTTCTCTGGCTGTCTTCAACAGGGCCCTTTCAACAGGGCACTCCATTATAGCATTTTGTGTTATTATAATCATTTGTTTACAAACCTGCCTCTTTGGTTAGATTTTTTCGTTTTGTGAGGGCAGGGTCCCAGGCTTATTTGTTTTAGATGCCCCATGCCTAACACTATGGTTGGCACACAGCAGACTTTCCATAAATGCTTGTCAAGGGAATGCAAGGGATAATGCTCATGGAAGTGCTTTGAAAATCACAAAAGCACTAAGCAAATCTAAGGGATTATGTAAATATATTCATTACCACTGATTCAGAGGAAAGGACTTGGAAAGTATAACACCCAAATAAGGAATAAAATGGTCTGATTATTATTAGGCCTCTAAGCCAACAGATAAGGTCCATTAGCTCACTACTTAAAACTCCCTCCACAGATATCACAAACCAAAACAAACAAGAAAATTAAAAAATTAAAAACACATAGCTTTCCCTCTAAACAAATTAAAAAGAGAGCAAATTTAAAAAT
This sequence comes from Equus quagga, assembly GCF_021613505.1. NCBI lineage: Eukaryota > Metazoa > Chordata > Mammalia > Perissodactyla > Equidae > Equus > Equus quagga. The sequence goes on from NC_060275.1 coordinate 92,911,530, forward strand.
GCAAAATGTAAACAACAACAACAGCCTGAAAACAAATCCCTGAACCTATGTCCTTCATTACCTTTGTGTCCTGCCTCTGCCCTGCCTGATTCTGGGTACACCGGGTCTGGGGGCCTGTGGGAGAGGGGTCAGCTGCCTTCCCCTGAGCTCAGCTGCCTGGATGCAGATCGTGATAGCCATTAGCAATTCATCTAGACCAAGAAATGCAAGAGGACTCGTGTCAAATGTACATAACATGTCTCTTCTCTGTATCTTCAAGAACATGGCCACAGTCTGTTCACTCACTGTATGTGCTATGACTCCTTCTCCCTGCAGTCTGTGGGCACATCCATGGCTGTGGAACTCTGGACAGTTGTGGATGAACATGGGTTGGGGCAGTCTCTACATGCATAGAAGGTTGTTCTCTTAACTCATGGCTCAAATACACCGGTGGTCAGGGTTGGCTACAGGGGCTTCTATCATGGATGGATGCAGCCGGATGGGAGTAGAAGAGGATCGTGCTCTTGATAACTAACAACAGAAATTCTAGGCTTCTAGTTTATTCCCCCTCGAGTACGTTTTCGGAAAGATGAATAAAAAGGGCTTCATGGCTTTTTCTTGCTTTCTTTGCTTTTTGCAGATGTGGCTGGCCACGGTGACTCACACTTAAGGAGATAGTTTGTCCCCAACTTTCTTCCTCATAGCTTTCTTAGTATTGGTGACCATATGTCCCCATTTGTCTGGGACACTCCTGGTTTACACTTGTCCTGGAGTCATTATTTATAACTTCCTCTTTCACTTTCAAAACTGACCCAGTTTGGATAGTAAATTATGCAGTCACCTTGTTATGAGTGAGGTATGGTGCTCAAGAATGGATCAGTCCTTAGATAAGTGGAAGAAGGGTGGCTGGGGGACACTGCAGTTTGACTCCTGGGCACCAAATCTGGGTACCACTCCTCACTGAGTCGGAAACACAGACAAGTTACTTTAAGCCTCAGTTTCATCACTGATGACAAAGAGTATAATAATATAATTACACCCACCTCCCAGGATTATTGTGAGCATGCAGCAAAACAAAAAGTGCAGAGCACTTAGCACAACCCTGAATATAGAGTAAGTCCTAAGAATGGCAGCTATCATTCTTGTCCTCCCTTCCTTCTTCATCTCTTTCTCCCTTTCTGCCTTCTCCACCCCTCCATCCTTTCCTCCATCCTTTCTTTTACTCTTTCCTCCTCTTTTTTCTTTCCAAAATAATTCAATCATTTGGGTTGTCTGAAGCAGAATAGTCCTGTTTCATGCCAAACTCCACTGAAACAGAGAGGGAGTGGTCAAAGCAATGTTTCAGCATCCTGTCCTGTAGATTACATAGAGGGGATGCATCAGTTTTGTCTTCTTTGTGCTGCAAGGCAGGGTAGGAGCTCAGTCACCTTTTTTGGACACGATAGTTTTAGTCCTGGGTTTCTCACAATTCACTGGTTTTGGTAGAAGCTGGACATGGTGACATATGCTTCTTCTTGACTGGATCCCAGGGAAGTGAAGAGAGGCTGTCCCTGAACCGCAGAGTTCAATGTCAGGATTCCCGATTGGAAAGGAAACAAAGGGGGCAGGGTGCTGTTTGTAGTTCCAGCACCAAGCAGCAGGCCCTGGTACACATGAGGTCCATTCTTGCCTCCTTCTCTGCAGTCTGGGGGCCTGGAGGAGGGGATTACAGGGACATCACATACAGTGACACTCCCAGACAGACATCTGAGGGGTGACTCTCCTCCGAAAGTTTTTGGGGTAATGACTGCATGCTGGGATGGCCAGTTGAGGCCCTGCACACCCCCTCCAAGCCTCTGCCTCTCAGAATCATCTAGTTGTGGAGGAAATGTATCTTGCAGGAAGGCTTCTGCTTCATCTCTAGCTTGAATGCCATCCACCTTATGAATCTGACAGTCCAGGAAACTTTCAGGATTGAAACTCACATTCAAATTCTGCACCAAAAGAGAAGGGAGTCATTAAGACTGAACAAGAGAGACACACCACCAAATTTTCTGTTCAAGAAAAGATCGAAAGAACTTTCTGACAGGGTTTTATCAGGGAATGTCAGGGAATTACCCACATGTTCTAGTTGATGCTTTGCCTCTGGAGGGCTGTGACACATCAGAGTCTAATGTAACCACTGACTGTGCGTTCCAGTGTTGGGGAAGCCTGGGTAATTCTGGGACTTGCATCTCATTTTATTTTCCTATCTTTGGGGAGCTTCAGCTGGGATCTTATGAGGAACCCTTGTTATGGGATGCACAAAAGACCAAAACCTGTGGTTCAACCATTCTTCATCCTGCAATACCATTCTTGGCTACCAGGATGCCTCCAACATAGTGATAGAAGCAGCAGAAGCACTCACCTTTTTTGGTTTCTTGCACAGTTGTTCCAGAGTCTTCTTATGGTCAGGGAGACTAGGCCATACAATAGGCTTAATTCTGAAATAAGAGGGCATTGATAGATGAAGTAAATAGCAGAGGAGCAGGCACAACAGAGCTTTCCACTGATTCTGAGCCAGGAATTGGAAGGGCAGAGTTCTAGACTTGGCTCTGCCACAACTGGGTGAATGACCTTGGACAAGTGACTTGCTTTCTCTGGGCCTCACTGCCCTATCAATCTGTGGAGGGGTTCTGCACGACATGGTTGTCAGTGAGCTACTCTGTGAGTAAGACATAATGGGACACCTCTGGGAAAGAGCCTTGGATAAAAGGAACAATGAGGCTTGGCAATGGTGTAGCTAAGTTACCCAGGGAAATTGCTTTAAGGTGGTGCTTTGCAAACTGGGGTATCCTAGGGGTGTGTGGCCCTTTGCTGATGGCATCTTCCCAAAACATTAATAATTTGACTGGTATGTGTCTAAAACATCATTTTGTGATGAACATGGCCCCATCATGGGGTAGAATGAAAAATCCTATGAATTTGAATGCTGAAAGTCAAGACTTCACACATTCTGCATTTTCCAAGGGTACCTCCAGCTGCATTCTGGAGGCATGGCTCCTGCTCCCTCAGGAGACTGGAGAAGAGTTTTGGGAGGAGGGGTTGCCTTATGTCCAGTTCACATATTTTTACCTCTTAGGAAATTAACTATGGAAATTCACCAGTGCCTGAGGTTGAGGAGGGATGTTAGGAAGTATAATTCCTGAAATATCTTATTCCTCTTTGTAGTTTTCTCATCAATGACTAGGGCTAGAGCTCTGCCTGGCTGGAATCCCACATAACCACTATCTGATAGTTAAAGAAATTCACCTTTTTTTCCATAACACACAAGCCAAAATGACCATCAGAGCCACAGAGAAGAAACTCACAATGCTGATAATTAGTAAAACAGGATCCATCTTCCCTGGAATGCAAGAATAGATCTTGGTCAGCAATCATTAAGCACACAGTGAGGGTGACTTTCGTGCTTTGAGTGCATTTAGTAACTTGAGCCCATTTATTATTTCTTGAAAGTTGTTCTTCAGTGAACAGGATGATGTACTAGATTTGTGTGTGGGGGGGGGTTTGGCTTCAGTAAGTGGCACTGACTTAGGTGACTAGGTCCAGAACTTCTGTCATTTGAAATGTAAAAGTGACCTAGCATTAAAGATACCAACATTCTCCTTCTCAGAGAAAGAAGTTGAGCAGGGGGTTATGAGATAAATGCTCTACCCCGCAGGCTCGGCAACTTCTAGGGTGGGGATGGGAGGCTAATACAGCAGAACATTTCCCCTCCTCCCTCAAAGGGAAGGTATATGTGGGATGCTAAGCGTCCCCAGGGGCCTGCCTGAGCCATGTTCTTTGGCTCTTCCGGCCATTCTTATTTCCTAGACCCCCAGAATGTCTTTATTATTCCAGAAAAGGAGGCATGGGAGAGCCACATCTGTCTGTCCATCTGCCATCAACAAAGTTCTTCTCTAGAGGGGTCTTAGAGAGACCAGTCATTGGGCTCGCAGTGTAAACTGGGAAACTGGAGGTAGTGGGTGGGGATTTTGCTCAGAATTATCAGCAGCTCTCAAGAGCACCCAGGGCGGTAGAGTCCAGACAGCTTACATCGTTGATCAGTGACTGAGGACTACTCCCAGCACTTCCTTCTTCTTCACAAAAGGGGCAAAGATAGCAGGTCATTCTCCAAAGAAAGTATAAGATTGCCCTCAGGGGAGTCATTTCTGTAGCTCTCACTCTCACTCACACTTTTTTTTTTAACTTATTTTCTCAAGATCATATTGGTTTATAACATTGCGTAATTTCAGGTATATATATGAGTTTCTGTATAGACCACATCGTGTCTATAGCCACACCACCCTGGATGCACCGCACCTCATCATTCACACACTTTAACATGTAAATCACCATGGGGCAGGAAAGACTCTACAGTCACTTCTCACCGCTGTTGTTCTCTGGAGTTCTGAAGTGGGAACTTGGACTCCATTCACTCCAAAAGCCTTCAAAGTAGTTGGTATTAGGGATGGATCGCACTTTAATCTCATACATTGCATTAGGTTGTAGCTTTCTCTGTAGGAGTGTCAGCTTTGTACTGGATATATTCACATGCTAAAGAGCAAAAAGTGCCAATACATATTTAAGATGGAAAAAGAGGTGGTGCCCAGATCTCCCAAGTCATTTCAAATTGAGCATCTTTAATCATGTGTGCCTTCTCTCAAAGCCCACTCATATTTGTTACAAGAAGGAGCTCTGACATGTGGAGGGGTCAGCAGCAGAATTTGGAGCAGAGTTGCTGAGCTCATAAATGATGCTCAAATGGTCAAGGAGGGCAGTGGTACAATGGGTCCTTATTCAGGTGAGTTGGGCTTTCCCACTTTGGGAGGATATAAATCACTCTCAGGCTTTCTCCTTCCTTTCCACACTTCAATCTCTTCATTTTCTTTCTCTTCCCCTTAATATCCCAAGGGAAGATGAAAGAGAATAATAAGGTTAGTGAGCAAACGTCATTTCCCTCCAGAAAGATACCATTCTACGTTGTGAATAGCGATATAGAGACAAGTCTCTCCAGTACTGTGTATTCTTAAGAAAACAAGTGCTTTATCAATTTGATAGGCAAAAGTATTGTTTTATTATCATTTTCATTTATATTTATTTGATTTTTAGTTAGTTTTCATACGTTTATTGAATTTATATATTTCTTATTTTGTGAAACATTCCCAAATTTCTCTCTAATTTTTCCATTGTTATACTTGTCTTATTGAATTATAAGTCCTCTTTATATGTTAAGGATATTAACCACCTGTCAGTTGTATGTATGGTAAGTTAATCCTAATTTTTAATTTGACTAACAATTTTGATTATTGTGTGTGCTGACATTTATAAGCCTTTATATTTATGTAGTCACATGTATAAATATTTGGCTTTCTTTTACAGCTCTTATGCTTAGAATGTTCTTCTCCAACTCAAAATAATATAAACATTTACCTATATTTTTCTAGCTTGTTTAGAGTTTCAAATTTACATAATTTCTTTAAATCACATTTTGTTTTTTTGTTCTACAGAAAGAGTTAGGCATTTAACTTATTTTATTTCCAAATAGTTAACCAATTGTCTTGGCAACATTTATTCAAAACTTTTCCTTTCTCCACTACAGTTGCTTTTCACATGAAGACTGGAAGAGGGCAGAATCAAGGTAGCCCAGTCTGTGTTTGTGTGTGTGGGAGGGTGAGGATAGAAGGAGGGAGAAGGTCGTTTGGAGCAGGCATTACACCTGTGTAAGTAGCATATAGCAGCATACTGGAAAGAAACCAGGCTGATCCTGGCCTGAGAAAAAAGAACACTATGGACAAGCAGGGACTTTTGTTTGCCTCAAGAAAGAAAAACCATCATCTGTTTTCTGTCCATGTGGCGCAAAAAGGATGAAAGTTAAGCCAGTGGGTTCAGAAGAAGCTGAGAACCTGGGACATTCTACTTTTCTCCCACCTCCTTCCCAGAATAGGTTGCAGAGACAGCCAGACCATTCCAACAGCAGCGAATCATGAAAAGTCTAAATAACCCTCCCACAAGTTGTTACCTCAAGAACTAAGAACTCAGGCTTAAAGAGGAAGAAGAAGAAAAACATCCCGCCCCCTCTCCTCTTTTACTGCATACTGCTCCCACAACTCCCATAAACCAAACTGTGGCTATGACTTGGTGATGTTTTTTACCTGATTTGCCTGTGAAAGTTGTGCTAAATAAGACATTTTTTGAGGCCCCTAAATAAAGAGGATTGATTTAATCTCAATCTATATTGTTAGTCCAATAACTTAACTTAGAAACATTATAAAGACAAAACAATAGAGAAAGAAAAAAAACCCAGAGCTAGAACAGAAATGGGCCAGCCCAGGGAAGATGCAGGTTTTGTGGGGCCTGAAACTATTACACTTTTGGGAGCTTCTTTTAGGGAAAGGTACATTCTGAGCCCAAAATTGCTGGGGGCCCTCACTGAGTAAATGTCCTTCTGGGACAATAAATATGTAACATTAAGAAATTTTTATTTTATAGTTTTATATACTTTTTAAATGTATATATAATTTACTTATTACTTATATTTATATATCTTTATAAATTTCATAATGTATAGGTGTAGTTGATGTACATACCATCCAATCATTTTCATTTTTTTCCAGGCGGTAGACCACCTCATGCAATAAATCCTTCACATACTTCTTTTGCAAGTGCGATGTATTAAATGTCACCACAAACTCATTTGCTTCCTCACGATAGATGACTTTTACGTCAAAAGGGGCCTCAGGTTTAACTGGAAAGGAAAAAGTAATGAGGTCAGTTTATAAGGCAGTCAAGGAAACAATTAATAATCTTTAAAGTTCATCTACTCTGACGATCACATTCCTTTTCTGTGTCAGTAATTGGTTAACAAATTCAGAAAACCATTTTTTCTTCTTCCTGGTTCAAAGCCAAACTACATTTCCCAGCCTCCCATGCAGTTGGGTGTGGCCTTGTGAGTAATGTGGGTGGAAGTGATGTGCACCACCTTCCATCCTGACACAGAAACCCCGCGTATGTGACTCCGTGCTTATTCCCCTTCCACCACTTGGAGTCATACGTTGAAGACAGTGGACCCACAGGATGAAGGAGCCCCGAATATTGCTTGGAGGAGCACCAGCCACAGGTTAGAAACGCCCATTTTCGTTCTTATGTGAGCAAGAAATAAACTTATGTTGTTTGAGATATCATATATTTTAGGGCTTATTTGTTATAGCAGCTAGTGCTAATTTTACACCCAAACACATTCTTTGTGCCTTTTGAATCCTAGAGAACTTGTTACTAACTAGCCCCAAAGCAGGAATATTTAAACTTTAAGTCTTCATTATTCCAGTAAAATCAGGTTACAAGCTGGGAGCCTTGTAGCTCATCTCAGCTATACTGAAGCTGGGGATCCGCATCCTGGCTGTGTCTTGTAACTTTCAGCATGACCTCAGGCTGCTCCCTGCTGTAGTGTCGTCTGCATTAGCTGGAAGCTCCTCTCCGGTCTCTTCCTTCTACCTGCCTGCCTCTCAAAGTTGCTGTTAGGATCACATGCACCATATATAAAACCCTGTTGGAGGGAGATTATTATTGTTGGAGAGGTAGTATATGAGGCAGAACGAAGCCTGAGAAAGGTATCGAATTCCTAGAAGAGCATGTGTGTCATCTGCCTCCCCACCATTGACCTCTTGGCCTCTTAGATGCTCTTCCACCAAAGCCTGGGAAGTTCTCTAGGGACGGGGCAGCCACTCTTTTTGCATGGCTGATCTCAGACAGAGATGGGGAATCACATAGGTCAAAATCTAACCTAAACCTATTGTTAATGGGAGAGAGCGTGTTCTTCAAACTTTCACTCAGTGGACTGAACTGGATTCTCAGCTATCTGGACTGGGCTGTGAGACTGACTGACTTGCCAACCCAGTAAAATAAACATGTGCGGTGGAGTGTGACCCACTTATTGTAATCATTTGCTCACAGTGGTGACTGCCAAGGTTTCTCCCCCATTGCCCCAGAGGAACTGAAAAAGAGGAAGTTCTTTACCTTTGGATGTCCTGTAAAAGGGGCAGTTTATCCTTTTTTACCCTTAGATGCACTATAAAAGGGAAGATGCTCTAAAGGGAAGCAGGAGGAAAGGGGTGGATGTAGCGGAACAGACCAATAGAGAATGCTGTCAACTGGTTCTATTACAGCTGCCAAGTCAGTTCTTACCCTTCATTCAAGGAAACAATTAAGATCCGTATTCTCAACAAAATCTGACCCTGAACCCCTTGCCCCATCTCCATCTCCCAAGGACTCTTAATAAGGGGACAATTAAGGGAAGAACTGACTGACATTGATTATACACCTGCTAAGTGCTAAGTGTTTTACTTACACATCGTCCATCAACGGTTACTTATCCCCGCTATACTGATGAGGGAATGAGTCTCAGAGAGGCTTATTAACTTGAGTTCAGCCCCCTGTAGGATGGTTTAGTAGGACTTCAATTCTGCCTGATTCTGACACTTGCTCTTCTCCATTTAGCTCTTGTTTCTGTACTCCATTGTCTCACACTGGCTTGTCTAAGCACTCCCAAACAGGTCTGCCTATAGCCCATATGGTGTCTTTGAACACATTAGAAAAAGGTGCTCATGCTTCAAGCAACATTTTACAAAGTTAATTTATCCTTGCACAACCTGAATCTATATAATATACAACCTATATATTATACATATATATATATATATAATAGATAACCTATTTATTATATAGATTTACCCTGTCAAAAAAAGTCGGAGGGCAGGAAGCTGCCCCTCCTGCCTTACTGGGGGGTCCCACACCTAAAGATGAGGAACTGAGTGAGGGGGCAGGTGGTTGCAGGCGAGCTCTGGCTCTGGGATTCAATCAGGAAGACCCAGTTTAAATTCAATTCAATGACAGTTCTGTGTGTGAAAAGTCACATTAGGAACCAGAAGAAGATGCTCTGTGAGACATGCCTCTACCACTTCTCATCTCGCTTGGCCAGGGGTGCTTTCCAAAGCCCCAAGGGCCTCATACCACCCTTTCACAGAGGCCCAAGCCACCAGCAGTGTGCACATCCTGACTCTACCTCTTGCCTCTTGGATGAGGCATGTCGGGTTTGCAGTCTGCTGGGTGGTACAGAATGTGGGCCTCTAAGAGCACTGGCCATGTGAGATCTGGAGACTCAGAAGGGGCAGGGTGCCACCTGTAGTCTCTGGGTATGCCATGACTGTTCACATGCTCATTCTCTAAAATGCATGCAGGCCCTGTGTGCTGGTGTGGGTTTCTGTAACAAGGGACTCTACTCGATGCTCCAGGACTCTGTCAGAGGACTGAGAATCTCTGCCCTCTCTGCCTCCTCTCGGAGAGTGAATATATATATTTGCATTATAAATGGTGGATCTTTAGATCTAGTGCCCTTGTGCAGTTCACAAACTGAACATCTATCCATAGCAACATGGTCTCCAAATGACCAAAACCCAGCTTGCTTGTGTCCCAGACAGAGATACCATGCTGTTGCCATGGCACATAGGTAGCACTCACACTGATTGTACCTAAGGTCTCTTTTCTTCTACCTTTGCTTTTTTAGAAGATAATTGTTGACCTATGGAACTTCTGCTTTTACTCTTTATTATACCATCTTAGTGAAACAAAGCTGAGATTAGATTCCAAGTTCTCTATGTTTTCTCCAATGAATATTGCTTTCTTACCTTTAATTTTCTTCTTGTAGGGTGAAGGGGGGGAGGGTCATTGAGAATAGGGAGAAACAGAGCCATAGTATTTAAAACCAGCAAAAGAATGCATCTCTTCAACCACTTTGAACAGTTTTGCCCCAATATATACTGTTTCACTTGTAAATCTCCACAGGTAGAGTAGTAGTTATATTATTATTAAAGTAGTCATTATTCCTTTGCATTGATATATCATAATTGGCTTAGACATTCTCCTATACCGGGGTATCTCTGAGGTTTTGAAAAACAACTTTATTTACCTTGGGGTCATAAATCCGTAAGTAATGGGAAAAATTTTTGTGTCTATATTCCCAATCTTTCTGATTGTTTTGATTTACTTTCTTGGTAACCAAATGGTGAATTGGCTAACATTTAAATCAGAAGACTTTGAGTAAAACAGATTAACCTTCATAATGTGGTGGGCCTCAGCCAATCAGATGAAGGCCTAAAAGCGAAGACTGAGATTCCCTTATGAAGAAGCAATGCCGTCTCTAGAATGCAGCATAGAAACCCTGCTTGAGTTTCCAGATGGCCTGGTGGAACTTGGATCAAGACTGCCATATCTACTCCTACCTGAATTTCTAGCTTCTGGCTTACCCTACAGATTTCAGACTTGCCAGCCCCCAGAGTTGTATGAGTCAATTCCTTAAAATAAATATCTTTCTCTTATATATATGTATCTCCTATTGGTTCTTGTTCCTCTGGAGAACTCTATTAATACGGAAGGTATATTTACTTTTTAAAATAACTTGATAATAGTTAAACACACTCAGAATGTGGTAAGTATATGGGGAGAAGGCTACAAGGAATTCAGGAGAAGGTAAGCTGAGGAAGGGAAGCACATATGTGAGTGGGTGACAGGACACCCAGCTCCAGTTAGACACTTCCTCTAGATTAACTCTTCCTGAAAACTGTAGACGCCAATCGCCTTTCACAGTTGAATTTGAAAATCCTCCGAATTCTCTCACAGTAAGAACTAATAGCATAAGCTTCAAAACTTTCATTTCTTTTAAAAATTATTTGCATTAGAGAATTTTCTGTTTTCTATTACAAATCGTTTTCATGATTTGTCTCCTTTTAACATACAGAAAGTCCAGACACAATCAGTGTGTTCAGATATCTGAAAAATGGCAACCATAGCCCCATCTCCAACTTCTTACCTCTCTTGACTATGTTCATTTTTTGGCAAGTTATGTGCTTTCCTCCGAGCTTCACACAGATTGTGCTGTCTCCAATCAGTAAGAATTTCTTTGTCTTGATGAAATACGTCTCTTGCAGTTTACTAAAATTCAGGCACTTTACCTCCAAAAGGCCCTCACTGTAGAAACAAAAAGGGAATCTGTCTTGATTCGTGTAGGAGTTTGTGTATACAATGGAATAGCATCATGTGTGTTTCGGTTGTGTGACTTCAACTCTGTCCATAGGTATGTGAGTGGGTAGATGCATGTTTGAGAGAAAAAATTAAAGTAATGTAGCTTTTTCTGCCATTACAATCAGTGATTATATATTCAGACATTAGACGCAGTTAAATTTGAAATAGTCAAGCATGTTCATGAAAATAATGGAAAATTTCTATTTTTTAAATAATTGATCATTGAAAAACAAATACTTCATTTAAGTGGGAAGGTAATGCTTTTTTGATATCGTTCAGGAATAAACTGAAGAAATAAAGCCCCTTGAAGAAACATTGACCCAAAAAGGGTTAAAGGAAATGACAAAATAGTCTAAAGAGTGATATACAAAAAACCCTATATATTTAGTGGGTAATTTAGAGTTTTTGGTAGGTAATTTTGACTGTGCTTCAACTTTTAACTCACCAACAGACTTTAAAATCAACCCTTCTCTCCATGCTCACTAGCTTAACATGCAATAGCAAGGCTCTAGAAATTGAATTCTGTCACTTCCTAATTAAGATTAGGCCTTCAGGAAACTGAGGAAGAGAGAATGTTGCCTACTATGCAACTAGCATCAAAAGCTTCAAGCTGTACTCTTTTTAAAAATTTCTATTTTAAAAAAAGTATAATTTTTAGTTCCAGTAATGGCAGAGTACTTTATATTACACTAGCCCTCCAATATATAACTACTATAAACTTTGGACAAGATATTTTTGAAAATCCTATTTAAAAGCATTGGAGAGTAACCAAAAGCAGGCAGAAACTAGAGGGAATGTCATCCTTTGAAAAAGGGTGGATGAGATCCTTGCTTTCACTTTTTTTGCTTGAGGGCACCCATTAGGTCACACTGTGATAGGCATCTAGAAGCAAACAGAAAGCCACAGTTTTATTATCTTGAGAAGTCAGAGGACAGAGTTTTGGACTGCCTGAGTGGCTGGATATTTTTAAGGGGAAAAAGCCTAGAAATGAGGAAGCTATAGAGATGGAAGACACCAAATCTGCCTATAAACTCTACTCAAATTACTATGAATATATTGCCTCAATTGTACAGGTATGGAGGAGACTCCAAGGAAACCGTGGGATGGCAATAGCTAGAAGGCACCAGAAAGAACCAAGGAGAGATTTTAGATGCTGCCTCAAAAGTAGAGAGAATTTGGAGATTAATCCAGCCAAATTAACTGAGTAACAAGGACTAAAATTAACATTTGCCAGAGACAGTTAACAGAATCCCCAAAAAACCCTATTATAAATAGTCCTTGAAACATTCAAAAGCTACTACAAACAACCAAAAAGGAAAAATGTGACCCATAGTCAAGACAAAAAGCAGTCAATGGAAACTGACTCTAAGATGACCCCAATGTTGGAACTAGCAAAAAAGGACTTTCAAGCAGCTTTTAAAAATATGTTCAAGGGCTAAACAAAAAATATTGTAATAATTATTGAGCAGATGTTTAATCTTAATAGATAAGCAGAAATTATAAAAGAGAGAACAAAATGAAAATACTATAACTGAAAAGTACAAATCTAAAATTTTTAAAAATGTACTGAATGTATGGCATGGGCTTACAGCAGATTGAAGATGGCAGAAGAAAGGATCAGTGAACTTGAAGATAGATCAAAAGAAATTATTCAGTCTGAAATAACAGAAAGTCTCAGTGATCTGTAGGACAGCATCAATGGGCTAAATAAATGTGTAATTAGAGTTCCAGAACAGGAAGAGAGAAAGAATTTGGATAAAAAAAAATTTTTTTTAAAACAATGGCTCCAAATTTCCCAAAGTTGGCAAAAATTATCAACGTTTAGGTTTAAGAAACTCAGCAAACCCAATCAGGATATATCCAAAAAAAAAAAAAAAAATCTTAAGCACATCAGAGTCAAATGGCTGAAAAACAAAGGCAAATAGAAAATCTTGAAAGCATCCAGAGAAAAACATCCCTTCTCATCAGAAACTATGGGAACCAGAAGACACTGGAATAGTATCTTTAAAACCCTGAAAGAGAAAACAAAAGATATCCACCTTGAATTCTTATATGCACAAAATATTCTTCAATAATGAAGGCAAAGTAAAGATATGGCCAGATAAAATAAGAGATCATTTGTTTTAGGAAATTCTTTAGACCAAAGGAAAATGAAACCAGAGTGAATTTTAGATCTACAGGAAAGAATTAGGGGTACCAGAAAGAGTATACTTTGGTAAATATGAAAGACAATATATATTTCCTCTTATATTCTTTAAAGACAACATACTTAAAGCAAATATTATAATGGCATTGAGAATTTCTAAGCTATGCAGATGTAAAATATATGACAGCAAAAGTGCAAAGGATAGGATATTATAAGTGGAACTATATGATTGCCAGTTCCTTATATTTTACACGAAATAGTAAACTCTGATAAGATTGACTATTATAACCCTTAGAGCAATCGCTAAAAAGAGATATTGCCCAAAAGTGAAAATAAAGAAGAAATTGATCTCAATAGTTCTATTTCTTTCAAAGAAATTAAATTTATTATTAATAAACTTCCGTACAAAGAAAGCTCTATGTTTATATGCTGATGAATTCTATCAAATATATAAGAAATAGTCCCAATCCTACACAAATTCTTCCAGAAAATAGAGAAGAAATAAACCCTTCCCAATTTATTTTATGAATTTAGCTCAACCCTGATGCCAAGAGCTGGCAAAAATATTACAGAAAAGAAATTTACAGATAAATATCCCTCTAGAATGCATATGCAAAGTTCCTCAAAATATTAACACATTGGTGTTAATACATAATGGCAAAGTAGAATACATTCCAGGAAGTTAAGGTAGGCTCAACAATTAAGGATCAATCAACAGAATTCACCACATTAACAGAATAAAGACAATCTGATTATCTCAAGTGATGCAGATAAAGCATTTGACAAAATTCAGCATCCATTTATGATAAAAACTCTCAGCAGACAATTAATAGAAGGACATTTCCTCAAGCTGATAAAGGGCATTTACAAAAAGTCTGTGGTTAATATCATACTTCATGGTGAAACTGTTAACACTTTTCCTCTAAGAGAAGGACAAGACAGGGTCATCACTTTCAACATTTTTATTCAACAGTGCACTAGAGGTTCTAGCCAGTTTGTAAGGCAAGAGAAACCAATAAAAGACATCTGGATTGGAAAGAAAGAAAAAGAGACTTCCTTTATTTGCACACAACAATTTTATTTACATGGAAAATTATAAAGATTCTCTAATACACTTATAGAAACTAATACAATGAATTGACAAAGGTCAGTGTACAAAAGTCAATTATATTTCCATAGGCTAGTCTCAAACAATTGGAAATTAATTTTTAAAACAACAGCTCCATTTATGACAGCAATAAAAGCATAAAATTCTTAGAACTAAAATTAATAAAAGATGTTCAAGGCCTTTGCAATGGAAATTACAAAGCATTCCTGAGAGCTGTTAAAAGAGATTTAAATAAATAGCCAAATTCATGGATTAGCAAATTCAGCAGGGAAATGATGAAAATTTCCCCAAACTGGTCTACATAATATTAATCAAAATCTCAGCAGGATTTAAAAGAAATTGAAAACCTGATTCTAAAACTTTTGTGAAGTACAAAGAACTCAGAATAGCCAAAACAACCTTGAAAAAGTAGAAGAAATATGGAGGACTCAGAGAACTTGATTTCAAACTTACTGTAAAGCTGTGGTAGTCAGGACCATTTAGCACTGGCATAAGGACATATAACTGGATCAATAGGGAATGTAAACTGATGCAGACAGTATGGAAAACAATATGGAGATTCCTCAAAAAATTAAGAATAGAACTACCATATGATCCAGCTATTCCACTTCTGGGCATTTATCCAAAGAACGTGAAAACACTAATTCAAAAAGATATTTGCACCCCTATGTTCATTTGAGAATAATTCACAATAGCCAAGACTTGGAAGCAACCTAAGTGCCCACCAAAGGATGCATGGATAAAGAAGATGTGGTATAGACACACACACACACACACACACACACACACACACAATGAAATACTACTCAGCCATAAAGAAGATGAAATCTTGCAATTTGCAACAACATTGATGGACCTTGAGGGTATTATGCTAAGAGAAGTAAGTCAGATGGAGAAAGCCAAACACTTTATGATTTCACTCATAAGTAGAAGATAAAAACAACGACAATAATAACAAACAAACATAGATACAGAGATTAGATTGGTGGTTACCAGAGGGCCAGCGGGGAGGGAGGAGGGTGAAAGGAGTAAAAGAGCACATGTATACGGTGACGGGGGGTAATTAGTCTTTGGGTGGTCAGCGTGATGTAGTCTACAAAAAAAATGAAGTGTACAACTCAATTATAAAAAAAGAAAGTATGAAGAGTTCAGAAACAGACTCAACATGTAAGGTTAATTGATTTTAAATACAGGCACCCAGTCAATTCAATGGGAAAGAAAAAATCCTTTTAGCAAATTGTCCTGGAACAACTGAGCAAACGTGGAAAACATGAATCTCGATCTCACACAAAATTAACTAGATATGGATTATAGATCTAAATATGAAGGCTAAAACTGTAAAATATTTAGACAAAAATATAGGAAATTATCTTCTTAACTTTGAGAGTAATGACACAAAAAGCACTAGACAAAAAAGAGAAAAAAAGATTTATTGGACTTCATCAAAATGAAAAACTCCTGCTTATTAAAAGATGCCACCGAGAAAATGAAATGGCAGACTACAGACTGGCAGAATATAGTTGTAATACATGTATCTGATGCAGGAATTGTGTCCAGAACATGTAAAGAATCATACCCATCAATAATAAAAGGACAAACAACTCAATGACAAATAGACAAAAGACTTAGACAGTTGCCAAAAGAAGACATATAAATGGCCAACAAGTACATAAGAAGGTGGTCAATGTTGTTTGTTAGTTGAGAAATATAAATAAAAACATTGAGATACTGTTTCAAAGCCAAATGTTGGAAATGACGTGTAGCTCTCGTTCGTTGCTGGTAGGGGAGTAGAATGGTATAATCACTTTAGAAAGCTGTTAGGCAGTTTCTTATAAAGTTAAATGCACACCTACACTCTGATACAGCAATTGCATTCTAGGGTTTTTACCCCAGAGAAATGAAAATGCATATTCACAAACTGATTTGTACAAGAATGTTAACAGCAACTTTAAAAAATGATAGCCTCAAAGTTGAAAAACCCCAAACATCCGTCAAGAGGAGAAAGGATTAAGTACTTGTGATATAATCATGCAGTGGAATTAATACTCAGCAATTGGAAAGATGCACTATGAGACACACCTCAACATGGATAAATCTCAAAAACATTTTGTTGAGTGAAAGAAGTCAGAAAGAAAAATTGTGTTATTCCATTTTTAAGAACTATCAGAAACCGACAAAACCAAAGGGTGATAGAATTCAGAACTGTGATTGCTCACAGGGGCTGAGAAGTGACTGGAATGGGACATGAGGCATCCCTCTAGGGTGGAAGAGATAGTTTATATCTTGACTGAGGCAATGGCTCCATGTCAAATACATTTCTCAAAACTCACTTAAGATCTATACATTTCATCATAAGTAAATTTTACCCCCAAAATGAATTGTCATCAACAAAGAAAGTAAACAAAATTAATAAACCACACAAAAGTTAAGAAAGTAATACAAAGTATATTCCTGTTGGAAAAATAATTAAGCAATGAAGAATAAGAGTAAAATTATTCCTTTCTCTTCCTTCCTCAACCCTCAATTTAAATTCCCTCTCCTGTGATGACTGTGGTCACCAGTTTGTTTTTTCTACGTACTCTTTAAATCCAACCAAATAGCCCTAAGAAGAGGTACAGCTGGTCAGATGGGAAGTGGGGATCGTGGCAGAAAAAAGTACATCTGTGGAAGTTCACTTCCATGAAAAGAGTTCTTCTCATTAATCAGATACGTAAAAAAAAGAAAATCATAGGGAGTATGTTCTAAAAAGATTCTTTACTACCTACAACCCAGAATGCGTGTTGGTTTTCTTTGGTGAATTGGACGTATGTACACGTTTCTCTGCATGTGCTCAAGTGAGACCTTTCCAGGATTGTCCCTGGATCTGAACAGAGAATGTGTTTGTGTGGCTTGAGGTGAGGTGGGCATGGGGTTAAAATCTGAGGAGAATGCCTCAACTTTAGGTGCAGAATCACCCACCTCTGGGCTGCTGTGGTCTTTGAATGACTGGTTAAGCTCCTGCAGTCATGAAAAACTAAGAGTTGTGAAGAAATTTCAGCTTATTAATTGGCTAAATATCTTTATTATTTGTGGGACATTCTTTACAATTATCTCCCTAAAATAGCTTTTTCATTAGCTGCTGTCTTTTGGAGTATGTAGTTGTTATGGTTTTGAGTGTGTGTGTGTATGTGTGTTGGAGTTTCTAGAGGGCTGTGTCTCTTGTTGGATTAGATGGGTTTTTACACTTGGAGTGGAATAAAAATGAAAAGCAAATTTTAAGGTAAGCTAGATGGATACCAGACAACAAACTTGGGAGGAACGTCAGATGGACAGGTTTGAAGATGACAACATTGTCATGATTCAATGAATAAGGATAGAAGAGAAGAATTGAGGCAGGGTCCCATTTCTAAATTTTAGGAAAACATGTGATGTGGAGAAATTAGAAAGATAATGGCTCTTAAGTTCAATCACTGAATTTAGAATATATTTATAAGTAAAGCATATGTGGAATATTCAATTATAGATCCTTAGTATGTAGTAAGTTCTTGGTACTGTTGGAAGTTTAAGAAGAATCTAAAATGTTATTCTTGGTCCATTCCTACTTTTCAGGGAATGAGATTAATGAGCAATGAACAATAAAGTATCACCATATGGCTGTCGTGTGAGTCTGGGCATCCTTTTACGGACTCTGAACTCCGGGAGCTGTCCTATGTGTAGAGGAAGCCACGCCAGGAAACTAAGATAAACCTGTGGCCAGAATAGACAGCCTTGCTTCTGGCCCCTGACCCTGGCTTTAGGTGACTGGAGGAAACTTAGTGTCTTCCCATGAGTAGTTCAACCCAATTCAATCCAATTCATTTCAATTCACTTAATTAAATTGTAACAATTTATTTGGTTGCTAACTATGTATTACTAGAGTTAGAAATGTTCTAGAATACACTGTCCAACACAATGACTGCTGCCCTACATGTGTTATTGTTGAACACTTGAAATATGGCCAGTCCAAATTGAGATGTGATCTAAATACAAAATACGCACTAGATTTTAATAATTTAGTATGCAAAAAGGAAGGTAAAATATCTCATTAATGGTTTTTGTTCATATTGATTACATGTTGAAATGATAGTATTTTAAATATATTAAGCTAAATACAACATATTATTAAAATTAATTTCACGTTTCTTTTTCAAAATGAGACTGTTAGAAAATTTAAAATTAGATATGTGGCTCACACATTTGTGGATCACATTTTATTTTTCCTGGACAGAGCTGGGATATTTTTGGAGGAGAGAAAGGAGTCCTGAAAATATCTAAGTAGTACTATAGGCTAACAAATTTGGCCCTATGGGACCTTCGCAGGGGACATCAACGCTAAGCCACTCACACACATCCCCTTGCTCCGAAAATAGGGAGAAACTGCTGGGGACCCCCGCACCTGCTTCTTTACCCCATCTCCGCCTTCCTAAATCTCCTGCAGCCTCGTGTACTGTAGTGAGACAAATGCATTTCTCTTGTTGCTGCAAACAGATATTGACATGGAAATATTAAAAACGAAAACAAACTATAGCTTTTACTTCTCAGTTAGACCTGAAAGGCAGAATCTAGCTCAAAAATATTGAGCAACTTTGAAAGTTAGTACGGTTTACTGAAAAAGGGTTATATTAACAACACTTGACAGATATTGCTAGTTAAGCCTAGACTATGAGGTCAATTTGTCAGGGTGCAGCCTGTGACGGTGGTGTCAATTGATGAAAACAAAAAGTGACATATTTGAAGTGGTATCTGTAGGCGGTTCGTGGGAGTGACTGCGGTGCCCCCAAGAATGTGAAAATAAAGGCAATACAATTGCCTTCTGACTATGAAAATTATGCAAACACCTAAAAAGCAGGGTCCCAAATTCAAGTGCCTATGTTGTCTGTACAGGTAATAAAAATGAGAAAAGTGGGCCTCACCTCAGCGCTGAAATTTAATTCCTCATCAACAGAAGCAGGCAGAATTCTGTTCCAGCTACTTTTTGCTGTACGGGCTTTGTATTATCAAATCCATTTTTTTTAAAGAGATACGCAGATTTTTAAATGATGGCAACTAATTAAAAAAAACTTAACCACTTTGAGATCTGAACCAAATAACTCTAGTCTTAAAAATCAACAGATTTCCTTTGTTTTGCTTCTAAATTAACTGAACAATCTTTGATCATATTTTTAAAGAAAATCAGACTACGCTGAGAGAATTAAGTACCATTTACAGGCACTGACCATAAGCCAGACACTAATCCTTCTACCCAAATGCAGGGCAGTTGTTATGATCAGAGAGCTTAAATATTGGGATTCCAACCTACATGCCTGTTTCCAGCACCTCCGCTTTGTCAGTCCAGGCACCTGAGACCTGGTTCGTTTGCGTGAATGAAAAATTTTCAGGTCACCTAGTAAGAGTGCATTTATATTGATATGCAAGCTACTGGCCCTCTCTGTCTCTTTTCCCCACAAACATCAGCTCTTGTAGATCCTGAGCCGTGCGTTAATATTTGGGCCTCTATGATAGTTGTATCTGTCAATGTGAAGTAGTCAGTTGGTGTGCTGGTAATCCAACTCTGTGATTTTGGCTAATCCAAGTCCATCACTGAGAGATGGATCCATTCATTGAACACTAAGTAACTCGGTTTCTAAGCCTGGAAGACAGGTGGCCAGATCAGGCAGGTGGGAAATTCATCTAGCAAGATGCCCCTGCTCCAGGAGATAGCATCTGGTTTTTATCAACAATTCCACCTGTGTAAGAATTTCAACAGAATTCACAATTTTCAGTGATTTCCAGTTTCTTCTTTATAAACTTATATTAACAGAAAAAAGCTCCAATAAAGCTAGTTTTTTTGTGGAAAAGAAACTCAACCTAACCAGCAAATACGACACTCTATAAGTGAGTTTAAATTGAGATACATTGCCGCCTCTGGATCTAGGATTTCCACCAATCCCCCCTCAAGGTTTGGATACTTTTATGAAAACAGCTGCTGCCCAGAAGTACCTTAACCTACTGAAGAGTTCATACTTATTGTTCACACTGAAAACATGTTGTAAGACAACCTCTTTCCAATGGAAATATCTGAATCCAACTGAAAAACCCAAGTGGAGGCTACGGACAGATTAAAATACCACAGAAAAATCAAAAGGCTTGTCAAAGGAAGCAGGTAAGTTTGTTCAAGTGGGCAAGGAAATGGTCAAATACCGTGTGAGCGAGAGTGGACACAAAGGTCAACCTTGGCCTCCCCACAAGAAACCACAATGAACACTGCAGTCCACCAACAGCCAGTTGAAGGACCCAAAGGCAAACCTCGGTGTTGGAGGGAGATTTGCCCATAGAAATAAGCGCATCCTTTAAACGAATTGTTCGGCTGTTTTAGTGTAGTCTGTTTCCAGCACAGGTTCTAGACATTGTAGGTTCCTGTTCTCTCGACATATTTTATTCCTAGAAAGTGTGTTATGTAAGTGAACTGACGGAGGCAGACTGAGAACATACTATGGAACTCAAGTCCAAGACCATATTTATTTATGCAGTGACTGCAGCAGCAAGCACTACACGAACAGATGCGGGAAGCTCCCGTAATTCAATGTAAGACATGGAATTCAGGGTGTGTCTAGACTATGATTGTGGAGGATCGGCTGCGAGTCTATGGAACTTAAGAAGCCCTCTTGTATGTGTGGCGGACCTTGACTCACTTTCCTTACAAGAAAACCAACTAAAATTAGGTCATCTGATATGAATTTGGAGATAGCCACAAGTCAGAATTTCACGGTTGAGTATTTTTTTCAAATCACTGGGGAGAGTAACCCTCAGCGACTAGAGATGATTTGTGGAGGAGGGAGAAGATAAAGCTCTCTGAGCTCTTTATCAAACTTTCAAACCAGACAGAGACTTTCTCTTTTTCTATGCCTTTTCTGTGAGGCCTTATGAAACCAAGAGCCAATTTGTTCCTATGGCTTTTTGGCAAATTGATATCAGGAGCATTATCTGAAGTCAAATTGTGTCAAGAGGGTAGAAGTTTGGTCTGTAGTCCTAGATTTTTTATTTAATGCCTCTTTTTTATTACTTATGACACACTGGATGTTTCTTCTCAGTGCTTTACATGTATTAAATTATTTAATCATCACAACTTCCCTATGAGGTAGTATATGTCCTTTAGCAGGTGGAGAAACTGAGGCATAAAGTTACATAACTTGCTCTAGGTTAAAGAGCTAGTAAGTGCTGGTACTGGGATTAGAAACCAGGCAACGGCATTCCACAGTACAGCTTACAGACACTAGACTGTCTCATGATGGGCAGAGATTTTTTGGCAGTAGTGTCTGGGGAGAACCAGCATTTCAATTGTGCTATGAAGTCAAGAGAGATGTGAGATCTCCAAGATCCCTACCATCATTTGGCTGAAGCAGCAGGACCTGAGAGGTGAACCCACAAGAGCATTTTGCTTGAATCTGTTAGTGAGGGACAAGTAGCTTCAGGAAGTTTTTGGAATTCATTCAATTTTAATATTTGATAATTGGATTTCACACTCCTTCCTTTCCAGCCATTGTTGCAGTGCCCATGAAAAGAAAGACAGAGGATTTCTAGGCACCCATTGAAGCCATTGTTCCTTACCATATTTCAAATTCCAGATTGGTGCTGTTGACATCTGGGTCCTCAAAAGCACAGCTCAGCAAGTGCTGGGGTCCATCCACTTCCAACTGGCTGTAGCACGAGAAAGAGTAGTCGTCGAGTTCTGCGTCTTCAAAGTCTCCTGAGGAGGAACAAACCAGTAGCTTTCAATGAATCAAATAAGTGCATTCTATTGAAATCTGGAGCGACATTAATGAAATGGCAGCCTTTTTTAGCGGGCATGAAAGGATGATCATAGTTTATCTAAAGAAAGAAAGCTCAGGGCAAAGACTAGAAAGAGGTTTCCAAAACAGCAAAAACAAAAACCAACAAAAGAAAATAAAACAATGACTATGAAGTTTTCTAATAGAAAAAAATAAATTCATCACATTTAATAAATAAACTCCAGATAGATCTAAATATTTCTGCCATTGAGTTAGAGTCTTAGAGATCAACAATGAGACACTGAACATATTCTTTCCTTTATTTAAATGGGAATTTCTCTTACTAGTTTGTACATTTCAGATAAGATTCATACGCTACCCAACTTCACCTTTGACTTTATTGCTAATCTTCATTTATTCCCTCTTAACTACTTATTTCTGAATGAAGGAAGATGATAGCTCTCTAACAGTCAGGAGTTCACTTTTTTAAGGGCTAGCTTCCCCTTGCCTAATTAGGGGTCCCAACTGAAAGCGCCATTGATTATCTCCATTGTATTTATTTATTTATTTAAGACAACTTGTTTTAAGCCACTGAGGCAAAAGTGATTAGAAAACATTAGATCTGACAGGACTCACATCTGGTGGAACTTCCTGTGAAACTTACAGATACTGCTTCTGTTCTTATAGATTATTCTTCTATAGATAATTGCATCTTATAGACACTGGCAAAATTCTGGAAGTTGTGAGGAACCAGAATTTTTTTGCACCACTTTTGGAAAGGACAGTTGGTCACAGAGAGTATTCAATTTCTTAAGCTGGGTTGAGGATCCTAAGATTAAATAGACATTTTTTTATTTAATAGAGAAAAATCTGTCAGCACATATACTCTGTCTGGGACATGAGAAAATCCATAGTAACCAAAGCCCTTCTGAGGGTTGTCAAGTGTGAGCCTATGACTGCTTCCAGGTCCATCAGTACTAGAAATTAATCTTCTGGGGCTTTAAATCGGGTACATATTATGAGAAAATCAAACCCCAGTTGAGTTTCCCAAAGGCCATGAGATGTGCAGACAGCGCACTCTTTTCTTAAATAACCCGATAGGCCTGTGGGAAAGTTAGTACAGCTGATTCTGAGCGGACCAATCAGTTGAGTGACAGGTCTGTTCAGTCAAAGCAACAAATCTTGAAAAGCCACATCTAGATAAGATCTATGGGCATTGCTCTTTCTGACCATTCCTAGAATCTATCTGGTTTACAATTCTACTTCCAGCAAAGACTTCTTATGTAATTTCAGCAGGGCATGGCCCTCTTCCTGATAACAGTTTTAAATAATGAGGGGCTGTCCACCATTTAGGGCTCACATTTCAAAGCATGTTCACTCCTAATCTTATAGACTTAGATATCCTTTCCTAATGGCTGGCACCTTTCTCGATGGAATGGTTCTGGGTGGGTGGTTTTAGCCTGCCCTTGCATGGCAGTCCTTGCACCGTTTTGACATTTTCTCTTCTTTGCACCTTCCACTAATCCTATATAACAGAACCTACATTACTATTTGAATTCAGACATCCATGGATTAGCTTTGTCTCCAAAATACTTCAACATCCAACATAAGCCAGAGAGAGCAGTCTAGCAGATGCTGGTCATCAGCAGAACAAAGCACTCCCACTGCCTTTAGCTATCCAGTCTGGCAAAGTGCGCTTGCTGTAAATTCTCATATAATATGCAAAGCGCTGGTCCTACGGTTCAAGTTGCTATGTTTTGAGAAGCAGCTCATTGGCTCTTTAGCAGGTGTTACTGAGTAAAGTTGCTTTGCAACCAAGAAAAATTCCCCTCAGCAACTTGCAAAATTGCATGGCATTTTAGAGAGAGAATGATTTAAGCTGAAAAATTCTTAGTTAACAGTAATATACACAGTGGTTAAGACCTCCAGTGGCAGGGGTGGACAGATGTTGGTTTAAATACTGGCTATTCTGCTTTATAGCTGTGGTCTTCCATCAGGTTACTCAACCTCTCTAAGCCTCTGTGGTCTGATATGTAAATTCATGATGTGGAATCACTAAACAAATATACACAAAGACTTAGATTAGAGCACAGTAAGCACTCAGTAAGGATTAGCTATGACTATGATCATATTTTTTTTGAGAAATGCGTAATGAAAAGCTAAAATAAGAATTCTAATTCTGAGATTATACACGAAAACTTTGGGGTTCCTTTGAAAAGAGTTCTTTGTCAAACTTGTTATTATTACTATGGGTTTGAAATTATATAGAGCTTTTGGACAGTGAGTTAACCTATCATTCTTTAAATGCTCACTATCTAAGCGTATTTTTCCATAAAAATTTAATTATTTTGGAATATGTATTATAGACAAGGCTGTAGGGTTTAGAAGGCTCCCTAGCAAAAGGAATTAGTTGAATAAACGTATAAATGGTTTGGATTTTTTTTAAGTATCTCTTTCTTCTCTTGATCATCCTTGTGGTTATCAGAGAAATAACTTATCTTTCAACAAACAGCAGCTGAATATTTTACACCCCAAACTGGAAAGTATTTTGATCATGTGGATGGGTAGTTACAAATCTCCTAAAAAAATCTGAAATTAAAAGTTGAAGTGAACACTTAGCTTTCAATTAGAATTCTTATTTCTTTTCGAAACAGTATGGCCACCAGGGAGAAATAGAAGGAATATATTGTACTCCAAAGAGTAAACTTTATGTGTCCCCTATCAACCATCAGTCTGTGCAAACACAAGGCAATACCTACCATGGAATGAGGATCAGCCTCTGCGAAGTGATTCATACATAGTCACACTGTGAAAAATGTCAACCCTCTGACAATTCCCTTAATGAAAATATCCTAGGGATTTCCATCCTTAGTAATTATATGACTTAAAATACCTAAGCTGAGTCATTTGGCTGATGTGTTTGATATCTTTGATGGGAAAACACTTTTTAACTCTTAAGATGAAGGGGTTTAATTTCCACGAACAAATTGGTGGTCCAAGTTCCCAGTGGCCCCTGCTGCTGCTTAACCTTTGTCTCCAGTTCCGTTGTAGTTACAATGTATTTATGAAGTAGGCAGCACCTGCTACTAGGCACTAAGTATTTCAGGAATCCCAAAGAGAATTATTACATGATAGTTCATTTGTTGATGTGGAGACAAATATATTTCAATGAGACAACTCCCTGCAATCTTTCTCTATTCATTGATTCAGTTAGAATCTCACATGAGTCTATCAAAACTAACATATTTGGAAGAAATTTTCAAATATTTCTTGAATGTATACTATGTCATATACTCTCTTAGCTGCTGGGGATGTAGCAATGGTAAATGCAGACAAAGCTGTTATTTCTAGACTCATTTTGTCATGAAAGTCATGCGTTTGGAAACTCTTAAAAAGCTAAACAAAGCCAATCTAGCCTTATTTCTTAACAAGCTAAAATTACCTTGGAGATTCTCCAACAAGCACAATCGTCGCGTCTATATAGCGTTCTTTTTGTAAGAGCAGAGGCATCGACCCACACTAGCATCTACATTTGGAGAGTCAAATGCATTCTTCCTTAACAGTTCTAAAATTTTATAAACCACCTACAGTATTGTCCCCAAACTCCCTGTTCTAGTGATTCGAACATACAAAATGACTGAATACACTGTAGTTTCTCAAACTCCATTCCAACCCAGGGCCCAGCTCAGGTCTGTTAGGAATCTGAGCAGCCTGAAGCCTGTGCTAGAGATAATCTGAAATCCTAAAGAAAAGTTAGAAATGACTCACCATTCTGTGCATAGCCACTTTCTCCAGAAACGACTTGAAGTAAATAGAAAACCATACCAAGAGCTGTACCTAGAATTGTCATTCTGAGAGAGAGAAAGAGAGAACAGAGCAGGCATGTGAGCCTATGGTAGGAATGAATGAGAGAGAGAGAGTGAGAGCGAGAGTCAGAGAGCCTTAAATCTTTAGCTTTCTGGCTTTATACTTATTTAACCACAGACAGGGGGAAGTATAAACACAGCGAAAAATAAGGCTAGTGCTAGAAACAGGAAGTCTGAGTAAAAGTATTGCTGCTGTAAGCAGAGGTGGAGGAAATGAAAGGATAGAGCACTTTAAATTATTGTACCTCCCTGGTGCTCCTGGTAGACCCTAGACTCACTATACTCATTTCAGAGTAAGGTGATCAATTCAAGTGTAGGCTCAAGCTATTTCAGACTAGAGTGTGAACAGAGCTCACTTTAAAAGAAGCACAAGACAAAAATCTAAACTTACAAGGCCACTAAATTGATTGTCTGGGGTGAGTTTTCCTTTAAAGAAAGATTCTGCTTCTTATGAAGTCATTTATTGCAGGTTTATTTTAAAGAGTTCACCTCCAACCTTTGAACATACACACTAGAGAGTTTCACAAGAACAGCCATTTTTCTGTGTAGTTCTATATGCGTCCCTATACTTACTTATATGTCCCCATCACAGTAGGCATTCAAGAACTGTTTAAGAGTTGGCAAGCTACGGCCAAGGGGCTAAGTTTGGCCCAACACCTGTTTTTGTAAATAAAGTTTGAATAAGCATGGCTGCCCTGGTGCTACAACAGCAGAGCTGAATAGCCGAGACACAAACTGTGTGGCACACAAAGCATAAAATATTTACCATCTGGTCCTCTAGAGAAAAAGTCTGCTGAGCCCTTGTTTAATGGAGAAAATAGTTACTTTCTCAGTGTGTTTAAAATAGGATTCTATTTGTGAAAAGCTGATTGCCACACAACATTTTAGGAACATACGGTACATGCAAACCACACTGGTACCTACATACACAGGGCAGAAGCCTGAGACAACGACAGAGATAATTCAGACTCTCCCTAAACTTGCCTGTCCATCAAAATTGTTCCCAGTATGGCCTCATGATTAAAGTAGTGGTGTTTGTTAAGCCTGGCTGACTTCTTGGTAGTCGTTGTTTACTTAAGCCAGCATCAGTGTTTGAAGGTACAGGTTGATAGCAGTCCTGTCAACAGACAGACAATGCCTCCTGAAGAACATACTTCAACTTCAGTTTTCTAATGAATTACCTAACCTGAATTCAGGCCATAAAACACCACTCCTTTGATTCATAGTGGCTCTCTTTTGGAAAAAACTCACAAGACTGCAATTATAAGGTAATGAGTACAGAGATGCTAAGTGGACAGTGAGTTATGAACCTCTGTTTGATTCACTGTTATTGAGTAGAATTGGTTCTATGGGCTTGCAAAATGCCTAAATTAAGAAAAATAAACAACATCCTGGAGTGTGTAAAACAGAGAATCTTAGAAAGCTGCATGAGTTCGTCTCATCAT
The DNA here is from genome assembly GCF_021613505.1 of Equus quagga. Taxonomy (NCBI): domain Eukaryota; kingdom Metazoa; phylum Chordata; class Mammalia; order Perissodactyla; family Equidae; genus Equus; species Equus quagga. The sequence goes on from NC_060275.1 coordinate 92,938,913, forward strand.
TACATTTATTGTGACAATCTCATAAAATGAGAAAAGAGGAGGAGGGGCATTTGTACCAGTCACTGGAAGCCTCTCTTCAGGGCTGAGGCAGATCCAGCAACAGAGTTGGGGAGCTCTGGTTACAATGTCACCCTCCAGACTACAAGCTCAAGGGATATTTCAGAGCAAGAAGCCAAGTGAGCAGGACATAATCTATCTCCTCCATCTTCCAAGGCCTTCTTTTGGTATTCTCAAACACCTTCCAAACAGTATAAAGAGTCACAATTTTGTTCATCAGATAATAGTTTGTGTCCTTGTTTCTAATCTTGTTTTGAAAGCTTGCTTAGAAAATCATAAGCCCAATTCACAAAACTTGGTACGTTTTGTCCATTGAGCTGAACATCCTTTTAAGAAAACTATAATTGTAAATTCCCATGAACCAAATAAGTGTTCCAGGAGAAATCACAAATTATATCTATCCACCAACACAGATCTCATAAATTGCTTACATTTTCTCACTCCATGGGTGAGTAATTGGGTCATGTCTCTTTAAATTCTCTTGTTTATCATTTAAGTGGACTATCATTTTGATTGTATCTCTTTCCTTTAGTTGTGAAGATGTAAAAGAACAAAGCCGAGACACAATATTTTGGTACAGCATGTGCTAGTTTGCTCAGGGGATTTCCACGAGTGTACTTATTCTCTTTGGGTGGGGCAGGAGACGCCGAAGGACCTCAGAGAGAAACCTAGATAAAGCGTGGGGAGCTGAAAGCAATGAGAAGTCTCGCTAGTCCTTCTAGAGATTATGGGGAAACAATGGGACCCTCGCTACTTTCTTCGCCTAGGTCTTGTTAGTCCTTTGGATACTTAGAAAAGCCGAGGAAGAATCACTTTGCTCCATCTATCCCCGCCATGAGAGACATTTACTATGTTGCTTTGTTATTACTGTCTATGAGAGAAGTGGAGCGATAAGAAAAGCAGATCAAGAAAGACGTTCAAGGCATCTGAGCCTCCCAGTGCGAAATCAGGATCCGAGCACTGGACTGTGAGCAGAGCAAATCCTCTGATGTGGCAGCTTGATTGGAGCAGACATCTTCTCCTTCTCTTCTCTCATCACTTCCTTTCATCGCTACCTTTTCTCTTCCCTCTTTTGTATGTTGTCTTCCTTTAGTTTCATGAGTTCCTATGATGTGGTGAATCATAAAAAAGGAAAGGCATTGTATTGTTTCTTGTATACGAGTAGACCTTGGAAGACTCCCAGTATCAGTTGATCGTTTCTTTCCTTTCTTCCTTTTTGTGGGATCATTCAGATCCTTTGTTAAACAGACGAATTCCCTGAAGAAGATTTTCTTTTGTCTTCATCCTGTAATAAGTTCTGTACCCTTCATCTATAACTGCTAGAGTCCTAAAGAGCTCAAAGAGCTGGCCTTTCAGCTGGCTTTGAGATTCCAGAATGTTAGAGTTGGGGGAGTGTGTGCCTCTGTATTTGATTGCTTGTTGTTTGTTTACTGGGTAAAAGTTCATCTTCAGAAGTCTCATGTTTTCTCTCTTTTTCCTAATCAGTAAGGACAAAGATTTTCCTGGGTAAATTCGGACTGAGCATCTTAAGTTATTACTAGTCTTCACTATCTGGACTCATCTCTCAGGAACAGAAATTTCATTTCCATCCTTGAAATTATACAGTTTATTAGAACAGCTAACAATGCATCGTGTCAGCACCCTTGGGAAACAAACTGTTTCAAGAGCAAAAGTATTTCTCTGAGTCAGTTTTTAGATAAAGCTTATAAAATAGCCCTTAAGCACTTAGTAATTTGTCTTAAATGAGAGAAATCGAAAAGTCACTCACCTTGAGATTCAATATTGAAGGACAATAAAATGAAACAACCACCACAACAATATTAATAATAGGCAGTATATGTTGCTATAGCAATATCCTGGGAAAACCTGATATTTGAAAAATACTCAAGAAGTTCCATAGCACATTCTATGAAGTCTGTATCAACTGTCCCCCTCCTACGGTCACTTACCTTCTTTAGTTAACAGTTAGATTTTATCCATAAAGTGGAAAATGATCTTGGGCCTTTGGCTTCTGCTGGAAAAAAGAAATCCAGGCCAGCTCAGTGGAGTGACTGGGGATCCCCACGAGCTATGGCAAATGAGAAATAAAGACATCCAAGGGTTTCCAGTCAGTGAGGACAGTTGTAGGAAACTCCAACATTGCTCTAGTCATAAATGAATGGTCTTCAGCATCTTCAGTGTGTGCTGAGTCAGTCCCTAGGGCTTTAAGGGGGAGTCCCAGCATCGCAAAGTTTCATTTCCAGGAGCACAATATTTTCCTTGTTGTGGCTCTTCTTTCATTTCCCTTTCCTCCTTACTCCACATCTTCAACCCCACGCCTTGCTGTCATCTGTGTTTTTTCTGGGCAAAGTTTGAAATGTCATAGCTGTTTTGCCTTGATAAGATTTTAGTCTCTCTTTAGATGCAACGAAAAATGGAATCTTTGAGTGCCAACCGTTCCCTCTTTGCTGAAGACATTTCTGACAGAAAGCAAGTAGTTTGATGTCAG